>NC_141028.1:5062500-5260000 GCF_052040795.2 Danio rerio
ATTTGCTTGTTGCAATTCTAATTTATTCACAGCATTGTGCAAAAGAATAAACACACCCTTATTTACAACAAACATAAACTCTCTTTGGGTAGAGCTGTGCACAACTGTAAACAATATTGCAGAACATACTGGAAATTAACCTACAACACACACAGGTCTGTAAATCATTCATCAAATTGTTCAAGTTTGAAGACATTTTCAGGAACAATTTTTTTCTTGTAATAAAATTTGCTTGACAGATTTTGACAACTAGTTCAGCATTTTTGTATGTAATGACTCAAGTAATGAAATGAGGACTATTAGTTCATTTGGAATGACTATTTAGCATTTGAACTCTCGCACTCAATCTGCCCAATTGGTGGAATGAACTCCCTAACTGCATCAGAACAGCAGAGTCACTCGCTGTCTTCAAAAAGAGACTGAAAACTCAACTATTTAGTCTCCACTTTCCTTAATATGCAATTCCCTCTCTGACTCCTCCACTAACTAAAAAAAAAAAAAAAAAAAAAAACTTGTACTAATGTTTTGCTTCTTACACTGTATTTACACACCTGAAACTTGCCTACAGCACTTATTCATTGTTGCTCTTATAGTTGTGTAAATTGCTTCCTTGTCCTCATTTGTAAGTCGCTTTGGATAAAAGCGTCTGCTAAATGACTAAATGTAAATGTACAAGTTTAGTTCATTTTGACTGACATGACATAAGCGAATGATAATGTTATAAACAGCAGAGAGTTGTATGAAAGCAATTGATGCATGTCCAAAAGCGCTCGCAATGTGTTGGAAGGAATGAGAAACTGCTACTATGATCTGCACAAATGACTAACTGTTTTAATAATTGCATGAACTGTTCTGGAAAATGTAAATAGTTTTGTGAGAAATGCACTAAAGCCACTGAGAAAAACTGTAATATCCTATATGTCTTTTATAGATTTATACAAAACAAAACAGAAAAAGTAGTATAACATACATCCCCAAACACTTATTTCCCATTTCAACTGCTGAAGAGTCTCATGATGACCATTACAGCAGTAAAGAAATAATAATAATGCTTTATTTTTGTGTAAAATAACACTCCCAAAGTAACCCATTTTGCTTGTCTTCTGAAATCATTTGGTGATTATGTGTGAGAAACATGAACAGTCATTGTGTCAGGTTTGTGGTCGGAGATGCCGAGCATACATCACCATATTTGGTTGTTCTCAGTTTTCTTCTCTTGCATTGATTATTTCTCTAATCGAAGGGATTTTTTGGCAATTGTGTCTTCAGATTATTGTGATGCTTTAACAAGGCATGTGCGGCATACTTGAATATTAACTTAAAGGTGTAGTTTACCACAAAAACACAAAATTCTGTCTTAATGTTCCATATCAGTTAGATTTTTTGTGGATATTTTGAAGAATGTTGGAAGTCTGTAACCATTGACTATCATTAGTATTTGTTTTTCTTACTATGAAAGTCAATGGTTACAGCTTTCAGTCGTTTTTCAATGCATCTCTTTTTGTGTTCTTTATCAATTGGATTTTTAGGAGATATTTTGAAAAATGTTGCAAGTCTGTAACCATTGACTTACAGTATTTGTTTTTCTTACTATGGAAGTCAATGGGTACAGATTTTAATTATTTTTTAATTAAACTCTTTTTGTGTTCCATGTCGGTCAGATTTTTAGAAGATATTTTGAAGAATGTTGGAAATCTGTAACCATTGACTTCTATAGTATTTGTTTTTCCTACTATGAAAGTCTGTAGTTACAGCTCTCAATCATTTTTCAATATATCTCTTTTTGTGTTCAGTATCAGTTAGATTTTTGGAGACACTTTAAAGAATGTTTGATATCTGTAACCATTAACTTCCATAGTAAGAAAAACAAATACTGTGGAAGTCAATGGTTACAGCTTTTAATCATTTTTAATGCATGTCTTTTTGTGTTTCAAATCAGTTAGATTTTTAGGAGATATTTTGAAGAATGTTGGAAGTCTGTAACCATTGACTTTTATAGTATTTGTTTTTCCTACTATGGAAGTCAATGGTTACAGGTTTCAGTAGTTTTTCAATATATCTCTTTTTGTTTTCCATATCAGCTAGATTTTTAGGAGATATTTTGAAGAATGTTGGAAGTCTATTACCATACACTTACAGTGTTTGTTTTTCTTACTATGAAAGTCAATGGTTACAGCTTTCAATCATTTTTCATTGGATCTCTTTTTGTGCTCCATATCAGTTAGATTACTAAGAGATATTTTGAAGAATGTTAAAAGTCTGTAACCATTGACTTCTATAGTGTTTATTTTGCCTACTATGGAAGTAAATGGTTACAGCTTTCAATCATTTTTAATGCATCTCTATTTGTGTTCCATATTAGTTATTTAGAATATATTTTGAAGAATGTTGGAAGTCTGTAACCATTGACTTCCATAGTATTTATTTTTCCTTTTGTTTATTTACAGCTTTCTCTGAATTTCTTTGTTTTTTAGAAGAAAGAAACTCATAAATGTTTGAAACCACTTGAGGTTGAGTAAACAGTGATTAAATAATTTTTTGGGAGGTGAACTACCCCTTTAATATAGTTACTTTACTCTGCATTCTCCTTATTCTGTCATGTCCAGAGTATTAGTCAAAATCTGTTCTCAATTATAACAGTAAAGCGGCAGGCGGTGGACACTGAGGCCCAAAAATCAAAGTGAAGCTTTGCCATGTGTTTGCCTGCTGTGATGAGGTGATTAAGATGAAACCCCTGACGTTTCCCCCACCCTAGCGCTCTCTGTCGGCCTTTTATTTCTCCATTTCCTTCATCCTCTTTTTCAGCTCTGCCTCCTTTGGCAGGGCGTCTGGTCAGAGACACAGCGCTGATTGTTTTCCTGATGGCCCTGGATATTTCAGAGCTCGCAGTCACAGCAGAATTCCTCCTGCAAGAGTGGATACAGGAGATACTCCATGTTAGAGCAAACTAGGCCAACATGATTAATCGTTTCTAAACTAAAATTGTAATTTGAAAGAGTGTGATTTTGAAAGCACTATCAATAGGCATGGGACAGTAACCGGTTTTAAGGTTTACTACGGTTTGGAAAAGTTTTGGTTTTAGAACAGATAAAGTTTTCTGTCATACCGTTACTGTGGTAGATAATTTTGTCATTGTCAAAGTCTAATTTATTTATTTATTTATTTATTTAGGATAACAGTAAAGGTCAGGGGTTTTTAATCTCAGTCCTAGAGGCCCGGTGTCCTGATTTTAGATCCAAGCCCAATCAGACACACTTGGGCTAGCTAATAAAGCTCTTGCGAGGCTTTCGGGAAACATCCTTGCAGGTGTGTTAAGGCAAGTTGGAGCTAAAATCATTTTTCTTAGTTTCTATTTCAGGGTTTGCCACAGTGGAATGAACCGCCAACTATTTCAGCATATGTTTTACACTGCGGATACCCTTCCAGCTGCAACCCAGTACTGGGAAACACCCATACACACTCATGCACACACAATTTAGTTTATTCAATTCATCTACATCGCATGTGTTTGGACTTTGGAGGAAATTGGAGCACCCGGAGGAAACCCACGACAACACGGGGAGAACATGCAAACTCCACACAGAAATGCCAACTGACCCTGTAGTGGGTCTCAGTTTGTACAAGAAGCACCTCATTAAGTTACATTTTCCCCGGTATTTCTTTATAAGATGAGCATTTATTTTTCCTCAGTATATTCAATGGAGCTTCTGCGCTAGCCTGCCGATTCTGACGGGCGCGTGCGAGTAAACGGCTTTTTGTCTCCTTTTATGCTTGAACAACTAAATGATTTTTTAAACTGATTTTATTTAAAATTACATTACAACATCAATGCTGTAACAGGAACCATATAAAATGGAAAAAACTCACAATAAAAGGTCACCGGAAGTTTATCAGTATGGGAAACGCACTAGCTCGGCATATACCCTATTATGGCAAGTCGCGACTCGGTAAACACTCGCTCCACCTTCACTTTCGCTCAGCTCATCTTGTTCCTCCAGCCCAGACAGCCAACCACCGAACACCTCTTCCTTTCTCGCTCCCTCGGTCCCTCTATTGATCCATTTTTATCTTTTTTTTATAATTGAGGGATTTCCATATAAGGACTCAGAAGGCGGGCGATAATGTGGTTGTTAAACCTTGCATCGCCACAGTGTCAACACCACAGCCTACCTGAGTGTTGCTGCTGACCAAGTCCATCCCCTTATGACCACAGTGTACCCATCTTCTGATGGCTACTTCCAGCAGGATAACGCAGCACGTCATAAAGCACAATCAATCTCAGACTGGTTTCTCAAACATGGCAATGAGTTAAGTTCACTGTACTCAAGTGGCCTCCACAGTCACCAGATCTCAATCCAATAGAGCACCTTTGGGATGTGGTGGAACGGGAGATTGGCATCATGGATGTGCAGCCGGCAAATCTGCAACAACTGTGTGATGCTATCATATCAATATAGACTGAAATCTCTGAGGAATGTTTCCAGTCCCTTGTTGAATCTCTGCCATGAAGGATTAATGCAGTTCTGAAGGCAAAAGGGGGTCCAACCCGGTACTAGTATGGTGTACCTAATAAAGTGGCCGGTGAGTGTATTTGCACAGATATATTATTGTAAAGCCTCCTATGCAAAATATTAATTTAAATGAGAGATTTGTGAGGGGTGAACTCTTATATATTGAGCGCTGCAAATGTTCTTTTATTAATTAGCAGACTGATGAATGAGCAGTCGTCACCATGTCCAGTGATGTGCGATGAAGTGCTGTAATTTTATGTGGTCAGCGTGGGTCTTTCCAGGTTTAACACACTGAACTCAGATGGAGAGTCAGCCAGCGCTCATAGAAATAACTCTCCAATCAGACGTGGTTTTCATATTGGCATACACACCGGTTGGATGTTCTCACTTCTGTGTGTATGCGTAGGTAACCAGAATAGACGTGGGACCCCCAGTCTGCTTGGCTTGATGTCCTGTTGGGAAGAGCTTTTATTTTGGGTGCAGAGTATCAACTTTCTGCAGGGGTGGAGTCTCTGGCTTGAGATGATCTCTTTAAAATATCCATCAATCCTCACCTTTTTATTTTTTTCCCCATTTCCCTATCGGTGTCCATGACCTTGTCGTTTGGATGCTGTTGTGTCGTTTCACGCTTCTGGCTGTCTTGTAATTATATCTGTCTTTTTTTTCTCCATGTCTGTTGTTTCTTTTTGTCCCGCAGCCGTCCCGCTGGCCCCATCGCTCACCCCTCTCTGTTATAAATATCAGAGTCAGTTTGGTTAGACGGTATTGAGTTTCCTTTGGTGGGGTCGCCAACTTTGGCCTCTAGTCTCCGCTCGTAAACAGGCAGAGTTTGGCCTCTTCTGACCAGATCAGGACACAAAGTGCTGCTTTTTCGGATATTAGTTATTAATATAGATGCATGCAAATCTAAAACGTCTGCACAGATTTAAAGATCATGGTGCAAGTTAATATAGTAATCCGCCTTTTAAAGTGTGACATCATGCAGCACAGTTTCTGAGTTCAAATGTTTTATCAGATGGCAAAAGTGATTAAATTATTATTATTATTAATATTATTATTATTATTTATTTTTATTATTATTTATAAAATGTTTTTGCTTATTTGAATTATTGCTACTACTACTACTACTGTAATTATTATTATTATTATTTTTCCTTATTTGAATTATTACTTTTATTATTATTATTAATATTATTATCATTATTATTTTTTTTCACCTTATTTGAATTTTCATTGTTATTATTATTATTATTATTATGATTATTACTACTACTGTCATTATTATTATTTTTTTTCACCTTATTTGAATTTTCATTGTTATTATTATTATTATTATTATTATTATTATTATTATTATTATTACTACTACTGTTATTATTATTATTTTTTTCCTTATTTGAATAATTATTATTGTTATTATTATTATTAATATTATTATTATTTATTTTCACATTATTTGAATTATTATTATTATCATTATTATTATTACTACTGATATTATTATTATTATTATTATTATTATTATTATTATCTGTCCTTTTTTAATTATTAATATAATTATTTTTATTATTATTATTACTATTATTATTATTATTATTATTATTATATATTTTTATTTATTTTTCCTTATTTGAATTATTATTGTTATTGTTGTTGTTGTTGTTATATTTATTTTCACATTATTTGAATTTTTATTATCACTACTACTGATATTATTATTATTACTGTTATTAATATTTTTTCTTATTTGAACTATTATTATTACTATATATTTTTTCACCTAATTTGAATTATTTTTATTTATTATTATAATTATTATTATTAGTACTACTACTATGAATATTATTAATATTTTATATATTGCTTATTTGAATTATTATTATTATTATTATAATTATTACTATTATTGATATTATTATTAATTATTATTATTATTTGTTTAATTTTTTTGCTTATTATTATTATTATTATTATTATTATTATTATTACTACTACTACTACTACTACTACTACTACTACTGATATTATTATTCATAATTTTCTCTCTCTCTCTCTCCATCCTCAATTGTGTGTTTTGTAGCTGCTCTCTAATGGAATGTGTGAAATTCTTTGTTCAGATTCTGAGTAAAATGTGTGACTCCTTCATAAAGTGTAAACCTTTAAATATTAAAAGGTTTACACCTTTTAAATATTAAAGCTGAAAACCTTTAAATATTGTCTTCAATTCTCTGTGTCGATTTGTTTTAAGATGTCCCTATAGAACCCATCATTGCATATTATATGAAACTCTTGGTTTTGGGCTTCAACCTAAGTTCTGCAGACAGCATCATTGTTATTTGTTTCTTATTAAATGTGTTTGTTTTAGTTTCCCCTCTTATTTACAGCAGCTTTTGTTTCATTTACATCATCATATTCACTTCGTCATATGCAACAGAATTATTTTTTGTTCCCAGAATTGCTACAGAAAGTGGCCGTAGGTCCTCTCGATACAAAAATCCCTCCGACTGGAACAATCTCCCTTCCTTTTTCAGATCAATTAAATCACTTAATCTTTTCAGGGCTAATTTATTTTCATTTTTGGAAACAACTTGCGAATGTTACTTATACTGGCTCCAAATTAAATGTTTATTTTTTACTTGTATATTAAATAGTTTGTACTTTTGATTTTTTTAGGCTTCAGATTGTGGGAAGTGTTTCAGGTGGAGTGTGCTGCTTGTTTGTTTTGTTAGTTGTACGTACGTTGTGATGTGTTGTACTCTGTTTGATTTATGAAAAATTTTATGGACCCCCTCAAAAATAGGGGCTATCCTATTCAATAAATAAATTCAAATAAAAATAGATAAAAGCACTATAGAAATAAAGATGAAGTGAATTTAAGGGTTAATTCACCCCAAAAATAACAATTCTATCATAATTTTTCTAACCCCTCACTTGACCCAAACCCGTTTGACTTTGTTTCTTCTGTTGAAAACAAAAAAAGATATTTTGAAGAATGTTGGAAACCTGTAACCATTGACTACCATGGTACGTGTGCTTGTTTTTCCTACTATGGAAGTTAGTGGTTACAGGTTTCCAACATTGTTCATTAAAGAAAAAATAGAAACAGGTTTGCATCCAGTTGAGCGCAAGTAAACGGTGAGTAATTGTTCATTTTGGGTGAACCATCCCGTTAAGTACATTCTTCTTTTTTTCGTAGTTTTTTCAGATTGCATTGAATTTTTTTCCCCTGTTATAACTCTGGCACATGCGAGGCTTTTAAACACTGCAGTATAGGGAATGTCAGCAGTGCATAAAGTACACCAGGAGGAGTTTAGTGGAGCCTGGCAGTGTTGTTGAATCAGTCTAACAGTGGTTTCAGCTCTTGCGGTGGGACTGGAGTTTTCTGGTATTTTTAAATAGAGGTGGGTGGGATTGGATCAGTGAAATGAACACCAGCCATTGTGAGGCTGCTTGCTCTACATTCCTCTGTCACAGTTCAGCCCACACGCCCCCTGTCTGTTCTGCATCTCTCTCTCCATTCAATGCGCTTTATTGGCATGACATTTATGGATACATATTGCCAAAGTGTACATAGCAGGCAATATAACGAAAATAGTAGTAATAACAATAATAATGAAAATAGAGCAATTCCAGCATTATAGATAAGACATTTGCAGTTATATTAAAACGTCTGTTTATATATTTCAAAATAACTCGTCGCAAAGTTATGGGATCAGAAAAATGTCAATCTGTGAACAGTTTTTATTTTAAATGAGGGAAATAATTTGAATTGTGGATGTGACCAAAAGGTCTGTGAGTTTATAGCAGACAACATTGTTAGAAATTCTGTGAATTGAACTGCACAACCCAAATACATACTGCTAATCAAAAGGACAAAAGTTGGCTCTTTATAGAACAAACGTCATTGATTTGACCTAACATATTTGCTTTTAAGAAGAAAAAGCTTGGGTATGTATGTGACATCTCTCCTTTATGGATGTGCAGATGAAATTGGCACTTGTGTGACTTTGCTAAATCAAATATAATTGTTTGAAAACACAGCTGTATTAATACTCAAAATGTCTCAGTCAAAGTAAAACACAAAACCTAGAAAGGGTTTCGCTGTTTGGGTGAAAACTTATTTTTTTTCCATGGCAATGTTGACATTTGCAACTATAAGTACAGCTGAAATCAGAATTGTTAGCCCCCCTGAATTATTAGACTGCTTGTTTTTTTCCCCCAATTTCTGTTTAACGGAGAGCAAATTTTCTTCAACACATTTCTAAACCTAATAGTTTTAATAACTCATCTCTAATAACTGATTTATTTTATCTTTGCCATGATGACAGTAAATAATGTTTGACTAGATATTCTTCAAGACACTTCTATACAGCTTAAAGTGACATTTAAAGGCTTAACTAGGTTAATTAGGTTAACTAGGCAGGTTTGGGTAATTAGGCAAGTTATTGTATAATGATGGTTTGTTCTGTATATATTGAGAAAACATTTAGCTTAAAGGGGCTAATAATTTTGTCCTTAAAATGGTGTTTAAAAAAGTAATAACTGCTTTAACTCTTGCCGAAATAAAACAAATAAGACTTTCTCCAGAAGAAAAAATATTATCAGACATACTGTGAAAATTTCCTTGCTCTGTTAAACATCAGTTGGGAAATATTAAAAAAAGATGAAAAAAATTGAGGGGGGCTAATAATTCTGACTTCAACTGTATGCAATTTCATACGAATAGCAGTGCAATGTGGCTGTTTATCGGCACTGGTGGGAGGTGTGTGTGTGTGTGTGTGTGTATGTATATATATGTATATATATGTATATATATATATATATATATGTGTGTGTATGTATATATATATGTGTGTGTATGTATATATATATGTGTGTATATATATATATATATATATATATATATATATATATATATATATATATATATATATATATATATATATATATATATATATGAGCAATATCACACTCGTTGCAGTGTGATATAGCTGTATATCAGCACTAGTGGGAGACATATGTTAGTGCCCCATCAGTGTGATATTGCGTTTATACAACAGTTTGACGGCACAATCCTGTTTATAAGTAAGAAAATCAAACACGGAGAGTCTAAAAACCCTTTTTTATCAGGAACTACTTTCTTCCATCATTCATTCACATCTGCAGCTGATTTCATAACAGTATAACAGTAGTTCAAAACAGTTCACCAACGTCACTTTAACACAATGTATAAAGTGATGACAAAACAGCTAATTATAAGGCTGAACGTGACATGCAATGCCATCCATCTACAGAGATATCTTCTTACAGTGTTAGTCTACAGTATTTCTCTGTTGCAATCAGGATATGATAATTATTATCCCCCGAAAAAAGCAACGCACACCTACTACCAGTGCCAATATACAGCCATATCGCACTGCTACGAGTGTGATATTGCTCATACATACAGTTGAAGTCAGAATTATTAGCCCCCCTGTATATTTCTCCCTAATTTCTGTTTAACAGAGAGATTTTCTCAACACCTTTTTAAGCATAATAGTTTTAATAACTCGTTTCTAATAACTTTGCCATGATGACATGATTATATCTTTCTAGACACTTCTATTCAGCTTAAAGTGACATTTAAAGGCTTAATTAGGTTAACTAGGCAGGTTAGGGTAATTAGGCAAGTCATTGTATAATGATGGTGTGTTGTGTAGACAGTCGAAAGTAAATAATAATAATAATTTTGATCCTAAAATGGTTTTTTAAAAATTAAAAACTGCTTTTATTCTAGCCGAAATAAAACAAATAAGACTTTCTCCAGAAGACAAAATATTATCAGACATACTGTGAAAATTTCCTTGCTCGGTTAAACATCCCATGGGAAATATTTAAAAAAGAAAAAAAAAGTCAAAGAAGAGCTAATAATTCGAGAAGGGGCCGGATGCAGATCTGGTGCAGTGCACTCTGAGCTGCATCCAATGCTTTTTAATGGGCTCACCTGTAAAAAATAAATCCGTAAAATTTACGGTAAAAAAAACGCCAGCTGTGGTTGCCAGTACTTTACCGTTAAAAACACGGTACAAACCATGAAAGTAATTTTTTCATTTTTACGGTAAACTACTGTATTTTATTAATTTATAGAGGTAATATGTCTGTATTTAGAATGACCAACATCTACACATCTTTTGTTACACAGTTAGTCACGTTAGCACACCCACATGCAGGTGGTGATGAGGAAGATACTTAATGAGCCAATGCTCATCACAATCAACTTTTCCCACAAGCAGAGAAGAGTATCAGCATATAGAAGGTGCTCAGTGTCATTCACACAGCTACTGAACACCAGTATGGTAACACACATAAAATTAAAGTCATTAAATAAACATTGCTTATCAACATTAGATGTAACATAAATCTCTAACGTGCATTACTGATGGAAAAACAACTAAAAAGATCCATATTAATGTCATAGTTATGTGTCATGCAGGAAATTCTGGGAAAGTCAATTTACGGTTATTCGCCGTATATATTAAGGAAACATACCGTTAACCAGGTCACGGATTTGTACTGTAGCATTTTACAGTTTTTTACCGTTGAAATCACTGCTTTTTTTTACAGTGTAGCCCCACCTCTAACCCTACCCGTCACAGTGATGTCACTAGCTCCATTTGAGTGCATTGTGTCTGACATTGCATCGCTGAGTGATGCAATCTCAGCTTGCATCATAAAGGCTGCATCCAGATACTATTGAATAATTCTAACTTGACTGTATATAATAGTAATAACTTTGCACAACAGTAAGAAATGTCTTTCTCACTGTCTCTGTCTCTGTCCCTCTCTCTTCATCCTCAGTAGTGTGTTCTGTTGCTGCTCTCTAAAGGAATGTGTGGAATTCTTTGTTCAGATTCTGAGTAGGGAAGCGATTAAAGTGTGTGACTCCCTCATAAAGGAATAAAGTGTAAACTGAGCTCTCTGCTACTCTCTGCTTATGCTGTATATTCATTTCTCTGCTTCAGGAGGGGGACATATCTGTGTCACATCTGGCTTCTATTCAGATTATATTCCTGTGTGTTTTATAAGCTTCTCTCCTCTCACTATATTTATTAAACAACGCTCATTGATCAGCTATGAATACAGTAGATGTCAAAGTGATTGGCCCTGTTTTTTTTTTCTTTTTCAAATATATGTCCCAACTAAGGCAGAGCAAGGAATTGTTCACAGTATTTCCTATAATATTTTTTCTTCTGGAGAAAGTCTTATTGTTTTTTTTTTTTAAATTTTAAAAGCCATTTTAAGGTCAATATTATTAGCCCCCTGTTACGGTCCCTACTTAAAGGGCCACGAAAGCCCCCGTTTCAGCGGGATGTTTTCACACCTCTAGTTTGGAAAAAGTCAAGAAAGGGGGTGTGTCTAGCTTTGTTTGGGTGGGAGTGTCAGGGGAGGAAAAATGGGCAGGGTTTGAATAAAAATGGGCAGGGTTTGAATAAAAATGGGCAGAGTTTGAATAAAAATGGGCAGGGTTTGAATAAAAATGGGCAGGGTTTGAATAAAAATGGGCAGAGTTTGAATAAAAATGGGCAGGGTTTGAATAAAAATGGGCAGAGTTTGAATAAAAATGGGCAGGATTTGAATAAAAATGGGCAGGATTTGAATAAAAAATAGGCAGAGTTTGAATAAAAATGGGCAGGATTTGAATAAAAATGGGCAGAGTTTGAATAAAAATGGGCAGGGTTTGAATAAAAATGGGCAGGGTTTGAATAAAAATGGGCAGAGTTTGAATAAAAATGGGCAGGGTTTGAATAAAAATGGGCAGGGTTTGAATAAAAATGGGCAGAGTTTGAATGAAAATGGGCAGAGTTTGAATAAAAAATGGGCAGGGTTTGAATAAAAATGGGCAGAGTTTGAATAAAAATGGGCAGGATTTGAATAAAAATGGGCAGGATTTGAATAAAAATAGGCAGAGTTTGAATAAAAATGGGCAGAGTTTGAATAAAAATGGGCAGAGTTTGAATAAAAATGGGCAGGATTTGAATAAAAATGGGCAGGATTTGAATAAAAATGGGCAGGATTTGAATAAAAATGGGCAGAGTTTGAATAAAAATGGGCAGAGTTTGAATAAAAATGGGCAGGATTTGAATAAAAATGGGCAGAGTTTGAATAAAAAAGGGGAGGGTTTGAATAAAAATGGGAGTTGCCATTTGGGCACGCGCTTCTGACCGAGTACAAACAAACACACACGCAGGGGAGAAAGTGTGTTTAATGACAGTGCAATGTTTGATACCGCATGTCGTATAAGAGAAAAAACCCTCTGCATTTCTCTGTAACTCACATGCCCTCAGGAGGTCAGAAAACCGTGTGTGTGTAGACTGTCCTGTCACAAAATGCGGCGAAAATTCAACACGACGGTCGGCAAAAGGTTGCTTACATTGTTCACGTGTTTACACACAGAGAGCAGCATTTACAGCAGATCTTTCAATATTTCAGCGGAGGGAACTCAACAAACCCCGTGACATCAGACACAGCGACATTCCAAGATGGCTGCGTCCTTAGTCTAAAATCTATAGTAAAACACACCGTTTTCTGCTAAATGGTTACATTATTCAAGTTTGTTTAATATATTTTCATTGAAGTAGAATCCAATGCTCCAAAATAAGGTAAACTTGACTGAGGGCTTCATTCCCCCTTTAAGCTGAATACTAGGATCTTGAAAATGATCTAGTAAAATATTATTTACTGTCATCATGGCAGAGATAAAATAAATCAGTTATTAGAGATGAGTTATTAAAACTATTATGTTTGGAAATGTTTTGTTTCTACTTTCATCGTAACCAATGAATAACTCAAGTCAATATTATTAGCCCCACTGTTCTCTAATGACCTGCCTAATTAATCTTATTACTATAGTTAAGCCTTTACATTGAACTTCATTAATTAATTTCCCTTCCCTTTATTTATCATTGGTCACCATAGTGGAATGAACCACCAACTATTTTGGCATATGTTTTTCACAGAGAATGCTGCATACTGCAACCCAATACTGGGAAACAGCCATACACACTCACATTCACCTTCATAGACTACAGCCAATTTAGTTTATTTAATTCCCCTATAGCGCATGTGTTTGGACTGTGGGGGAAACCGGAGCATCCGAAGGAAACCCACACCAACATGGCGAGGACATGCGAACTCTACACAGAAATGCCAACGAACCAGTAACCTTCTTGCTGTTAGGTGACATGGCTAACCACTGAGCCACCGTGCTGCCCCTACATTGAACTTTAAGCTGCAGAATAGCTAGTAAAATATTGTCATCATGGAGAAGTCAAAAGTAATTCAGTTTTAAAAACTAATTATTAAAACTATTCTCTTTAAAATTGTGTTGATAAAAAAAAATATATATATATATATATATTATTTATTTATATTATAAATTATATTTGATTTAAAAATATGTTATTAAACAGGCGACACAGTGGCACTAGGTTGTGCTGTTGCCTCACAGCAAGCAAGAAGGTCGCTGGTTCGAGCCTTGGTTCAGTTGGCGTTTCTGTGTGGAGTTTGCATGTTCTCCCTGCATTCGCGTGGGTTTCCTCCGGGTGCTCCGGTTTCCCCCACAGTCCAAAGACATGCGGTACAGGTGAATTGGGTAGGCTAAATAGTCCGTAGTGTATGAGTGTGTGTGTGTGTGAATGTGGATGTTTCCCAGAGATGGGTTGCGGCTGGAAGGGCTTCCGTTGCGTAAAAACGTGCCGAATAAGTTGGCGGTTCATTCCGCTGTGGTGACCCCAGATTAATAAAGGGACTAAGCCGACAAGAAAATGAATGAATTAATGAATGAAGGTTATTAAACATCACTTAGAAACATTTAAAAAATAAATCAAATTCACAGAAGGATTAATAATTTTTCACTTTAAATCAAAACCTCAATATTTGAGCTCCACTGTATGTTGCTTTTATTCTTTAACCTAAAACATTTCAGTACAAGTGCTGTTGTTTGACATTCATCAAGACTAAAAATGTGCATTTCTTCAGAAGTGGCAGAACTCCAGTAGTCGTAATCTCCTGCTGTGATCAAGTTTAGGTTTGGCTTCACACCCTTTTCAGTCCCATCAACTTAACTTCTCCATGAACACATCATTAAATGAAATGAGCGGTCAGACACTTAATAAATCTCGACTCAATACTGACACATGCTGGAGAGTTTGTAATTGCCTGTCACGTTATTGACACTGAATACTTGTAGCCTGGCTGAGAGCCTAACAAAACTAAATCACAAATGTTAATTAATTTGTTTTCCCAAAAGCTTTTTACACAGTTTTTTTTTTTTCGTTTGCAAGTCTGGCAACACCCAAAACAGGATAGGCTTGCGGGGCACAGGATTTCCTGTCTCTCACTTAACACCTCTGGGCCTTTTGTTCCAATGCATAATATTGTTAATACATAGATGGGTGTTTCATATGCGTGTTACTTCAAAATAAACTAAAATAAAACACACTTTTAAATTGATATGCTATCAGTTTCCGACAGGGGAAATTAGTCTTTTGTTTTCTGAATCAATCTGCACTTATCGTATGAGCACCTGAATGTTCTCTTGTTTTGCCTGCAAAAATGGTTCCAAACAAAGCCTGAATATGAACATGTGTGCATATATTATGCATGCATCCTTAATGAATGTTTCAGGAGGAATGTTTTTGATCAAATCATTTCAGTATCAGAACCTGAATTAGTTTATTCGTCGAGTGTGAACACAAAACGCAAGGTTTCTTTTTCATGTTTTTTCAGGAACTCAGGATACACGCAGTGCATACATGCATATCAGCACAAGTGCACAGAATGACATTTAAATAGCTGGAAAATAAAGTAAACCTAAAATATTCTGAAGCTATGTATGTACATACACTCACCGGCCACTTTATTAGGTACACCTTGTTAGTACCGGATTGGACCCTCTTTTGCCTTCAAAGCTGCCTTACTCCTTCATGGCATTTATTTAACAAGGTACTGGAAATATTCCTCAGAGATTTTGCTCCATATTGACATGATAGCATCAAACAGTTGCTGCAGATTTGTCGGCTGCACATCCATGATGCCAATCTCCCGTTCCACCACATCCTAAAGGTGCTTTATTGGATTGAGATCTGGTGACTGTGGAGGCCATTTGAGTGAAGTGAACACATTGACATGTTCAATATTCAGTCTGGGATGATTCCCGCTTTGAAATGGTTTGTTATCCTTCTGGAAGTAGCCATCAGAAGATTAGTACACTGTGGTCATAAAGGGATGAAGATGGTCAGCAACAATACTCAGGTAGGCTGTGGAGTTGACATGATGCTCAGTTGGTACTAATGGACCCAAAGTGTGCCAAGAAAACATCCCCCACACCATTACACCACCACCAGCCTGAACCGTTGAAGCAGGATGGATCCATACTTTCATGTTGTTGATGCCAAATTCTGACCCGACCATCCGAATGCCACAGTAGAGATCGAGATTCATCAGACCAGGCAACGTTTCTCCAATCGTCTAATGTCTAATTGTGGTGAGCCTGTGTGAATTGTAGCCTCAGTTTGCTTCTCTTAGCTGACAGGAGTGACACCCGGTGTGGTCTTCTGCTGCTGTAGCCCATCTGCCTCAAGGTTGGACGTGTTTTGTGTACATAGATGCTCTTCTGCAGACCTCAGTTGTAACGAGTGCTTATTTGAGTTACTGTTGCCATTCTATCAGCTGGAACCAGTCTGGCCATTCTCCTTTGACCTCTGGCATCAACAAGGCATTTGTGCCCACAGACCTGCCGCTCACTGGATATTTTCTCTTTTTCAGACCATTCTCTGTAAACCCTATAGATTGTTGTGCGTGAAAATCCCAGTAGGTCTGCATTTTCTGAAATATTCAGACCAGCCCGTCTGGCACCAACAACCATGCCATGTTCAAAGTCACTTAAATCACTTTTCTTCCCCATTCTGATGCTCGGTTTGAACTGCAGCAGATTGTCTTGACCATAGCTGCGTCCCAAATCGCATACTTGCGCACTATTCTACGCCATTTTGTAGTATAAATAGTGTAAGTAGTGTATTCACACTGAAAA
This sequence comes from Danio rerio, assembly GCF_052040795.2. NCBI lineage: Eukaryota > Metazoa > Chordata > Actinopteri > Cypriniformes > Danionidae > Danio > Danio rerio. The sequence goes on from NC_141028.1 coordinate 5,079,082, forward strand.
CTCTAAAGATAATAAGTGCACTTTAATTACCCGGATGATGCACTCATTCAGCCGCTAAAAAGAAGTGTGTAATGATGGACACTTCACGCACTCAACGACCGCAGGTTTGCTTACGTAGCGGAAGGGGCGGAGCTATCAGACGCACATGTTGAATAACTTTATTTATTTTGGATGGTGAAAGCAAAATTCTCCTACTACAGTGATTTTAGCGCCTCCCGATGGTGAATGCGGCAATACTCACGGCAGATATTATCTGATAATTCGGTCGTTTATTTCACCAATTTGGCGAACATCATCAGGGAAACGGCTTGAATTTTCGCTTAGTAAAAACACATTAGTGTGCCATTTGGGACGACACTACATACATATACTATCCTGTTGAGTATGTAAGTGCATAAGTACATAGTGCATGAGTGCATAGTGTATAGTGTGCCATTTGGGACGCAGCTCATGTCTACATGCCTAAATGCATTGATTTGCTGCCATGTGATTGGCTGATTAGAAATTTGTGTTAACGAGCAGTTAAACAGGTGTACCTAATAATGTGGCCGGTGAGTGTACACAGAATGAACCACCTACTGTGTATATGTTTTAGTACTAGGCACTACCCTTACACACTCATTCACACACATACACCACGGCCAATTGAGTTTATTCAATTAACCTATAGCACATGTGTTTGGACTGTGGGGGAAACCGGAGCACCCGGAGGAAACCCATGGCGACATGGGGAGAACATGCAAACTCCACACAGAAATGCCAACTGACCCAGCCGGGACTCAAACAAGTAAACTTCTTGCTGTTAGGTGACTGTGCTGGAACATTATGCTACTAAATTAATCATTCATTAAGACCAGGGTCTTGCTTTATCTCCGTATCATTTCCATGAGCATTCTTCTTTCTCCACTTGACTGCATTAAACACACCTGTGACGTATTCTCAGTCATCAGACATTTATAAACACACTGGTCATCTTCACTGCCGGTGAGTGCATATAGTGAAATGGTGCAGGCATGTGTGGCATTGACAGTGTATGTTCTCTTTAAGGTTGTAATGGTTGTGCTGGGCGTTTAGCACCAGGTGCAGATCCTCCAGAGAGCCCTGAAGAGTGGCTCGGTTTATTTTCAGGACATTTGCACCGACTCTCTCAATGCTTTAAATAGACGGCCTGTAAGCTGCCATGCGGTTACTCGACCAGGGTTAAACATGGACCTTGTTAGACATTCCTCATTTTTGTGTGTGTGTGTGTGTGTGTGTGTGTATGTGTGTGTGTCATGCAAAAGCAAAACACCAGTGCAGTTTTTAATGGACCACATTTAATGGATTTGGGATGTGAGATTTTCTTTTGGGCTGGTGGGTGTGGAGACCCACTGCACTCCTGCTGACTTCAGCACACAAGCAGCCCATTCCCGGGAAGAGGCTCCTGGGAGGAAAGCAGATCTCGCTTCCTTTTAAGGAGCACTTGCTGGATCCGCTGACTTTCTCACATACTTTGCAGTGCATGATGATGTGAAAGGCTCTCGGAGTTTGGATGCTCTCAACTTCTGTTTCTCCTGATTGTATACAAACTTTTTTTTCCATGACGCTTTAGTGTGTTAGTTAACATGAAAAATACATCCAAGGTAGGGCTGACATTGTGATATTTTGTTTTGCTGCAAATGAGTATATTCCCCCTAGATGAATCTAATAGCTCTGTTTGGAAAGATTTCATTTATTTAGATAGATTGGGATGATCAAGTCTTTTTCCATGCAGTGTGTTTGCTTAAATTAGGCTAAATTACAAGCATATATACAGTTGTAATAAGAATTATTAAGCCCTTCTGAATTATTAGCCCCCGTTTATTTTTCCCCCGATTTCTATTCAACGGAGAGAAGATTTTTCCAACACATTTCTAAGCATAATAGTTTTAATAACTCATTTCTAATAACTGATTTATTTTATCTTTGCCATGATGACAGTAAATAATATTTGACTAAATACTCTTTAAGACACTTCTATACAGCTAAAAGTGACATTTAAAGGGTTAACTAGGCAGGTTAGGGTAATTAGTCAAGTAATTGTAGTGTCCCACCAGTGACGATATACAGCCACATTGCACTGCTATGAGTGTGATATTGTGCTTATACAACAGTTCAACTGCATAATTGTGTGTATAAAAAAGAAAATCAAACATAGAGAGTCTCAAAAACTCTTTTGTACGAGGAGCTACTTTCTTCCACCGCTCATTCACATCTGGAGCTGATGTGAGAACAGCAGAAGTCATTGCACATTCACACACGTCACTTTTAGAGCTAGTGTTTGAATGATTCCCTAGCGTAATGTCTAAAGTGATGACAAAACTGCTGATTTTGCTCACATTTTAAGATCATTAGGCTGAACTGCATGAAATGCCATCAGTCTGCAGAGATTTCCCAGTATTTCCCTGTTGCAATCACAATAATTAACCCCCGAAAAAGCAAAGCAAACACTACCAGTTTACAGTTATGTTTGCGATAAGGAAAAACGCTAAACACCTGCAAGCATTTCTTTCTTTTTACTGAACTAGTCTGCAGTAGCGAAAACAGGAGACGCATTAGAAAGAAGCAGATGACTACCCAGAAAATAACTTTTGGGTTGTGATCTTAAATTTTGACCTTAAAATGGATTTTTAAAAATTTAAAACTGCTTTTATTCTAGCCGAAATAAAACAAATAAGACTTTTTCCAGAAAAAAAAAATATTGTCAGACATACTGTGAAAATTTCCTTGCTCTGTTAAACATCATTTGGGAAATATTTAAAAAAAAAAGGAAGAAATCAAGGGGGCTAATAATTCTGACTTCAACTGTACATAAATCATAAGAGTTACTTCATATTTCATGTCATAACAGATTTATAAAGTTATATTCACAGATGCAAGTTTTTATTTTAATAATGTATTATGAAATGTTGAATTTAGTGCTCGATTAATTTATAGATGTATTTTTCATTGTTAATGGCAATTAATAGGAGTAATTATTCTTTTTTGTTTGTTTATTGCAAAGTGAATTAAAAGCGTGTGGTATAAATGGTAGCACATTACAGCAGGGTTTATTTATCCATTCTTTATTTCTTTTTTATCTTTTATTCTTTGTAATATAACAAAAAAAATTATGTTACAATAAATATTGGATTGCTTTATATTCATTATTCATTTTTCTTCAGTGTAGTCTTTATTTCAGAGGTCGCCACAGCGGAATGAACCGCAAACTATTCCAGCATATGTTCTTCCAGATGCAACCCTGTACTGGGAATTACCCATACACTCTCATTCACACACACACACTCATACACTATGGCCAATTTAGCTTATTCAATTCCCCTATAGCACATGTGTTTGGACTGATAGGGAAACCGGAGCACCCGGAGGAAACCCACACCAATACAGGGTGAACATGCACATACAGAACTCCATACAGAAATGCTGGGACTCGAACCAGCGACCTTCTTGCTGTGAGGTGACCGTGCTAACCATTGAGCCACCATGCTGCTCTTGCTTTATAGTACAAAAAAGGATTTAAATACAATTTTATTAATTAATGTCAGCTAATGTATTTACTAATGTGAGCAAATAATGAACAATTACTGCATTTATTACAGTATTTCTTCGTCTTTGTTAACATTATTTAATGAAAACAAAGTCATTTATTAATAGTTTAACTCACAGTGCATTAACTAATGTCTTGGGATTTTAATAATGCGTAAGTAAATGATGATTAATAAATGCAGTATTGTTCGTTATTAGTTCATGTTAGTAAACACAGTAACTATTGGCACGGTACGATACGGTTCGTTTTGGTACGCTTTTATGGCCGTTTCCACTGTCAAAAGCTGGACCGAACCGAACTGTACCATTCCACTTTTTCGAAACGGTACCAAACACAAGCAAGGGTACAAAAAGTCGGTGCTAGATGCGCAGCTGAATGCTATTGGTTTACAGACATCATTCACTTAGGAAACAAGTCAGAATGAAAACAAAAGAGCCGCCATGTTTAAAATACACAGCGAGAGATTACAGCGGAATTATATATACATATAATAACGAGCCCTGGTCGATCCGGGCTCTAACAAACCTTGTCGTCGTGTTGATGAACAGCCACAAAGCCATGGAGTAGAGCAGAACTCTGTGCCTCGTAGTTTTGTACGAGCCAGTCTGAAGCGCGAGCGGTTTTGCTTTCTTGTTTGCGCTCGTCGTGCGTCTATATCTGAAATAACAAACTTCTTGAGGTGATGATAATAACGTGCGCTTGATTATTGATGTGCTTTTGAAACCCGATCCTGTTAGACACTGACAAATCCAAGAGCGAAGCGTAAAAAAAGAAGAAGCCGGAAAAAAGGGGCACGTTATTACTTCAGCAAACGTGAACAAACTTCCATGTTTAACTATTATGATCACCTTTTGGACTATTATTAACTGGGAATGATGGATTGACTCTCTAACAGAGCTTACATGTGCTGGTGAAGATTATAGACACAGATGAGAGGTTTTCACTGACTGTGGGCTATATTTTGTGTTGTTTTTAACCTAAATAAGGACTAAATGTCTGTTGTGTGTAGTTTTTCTGTAGTTGGTAACATATTGGAGAGTGTGAGTGTCCATATGTGTTCATATGTGTTGCATTTACTTATTTATTTTATATAATTACAGACGTTACAGTAGGCTATTTCGCACTGTTATTGATCTGGAGTTATAATCAAATCCTGTTCATAGAAAAGTTAGTAATGAACATTTATACACAAGTATTTATGTGTGTAAAGCGTCTGATATGTGAGTAGTGCTTTTTATATGATATGTGAGCGACCCGTACAGCTTTATTGTGGACATTTCCTCGAGCGAGAATGATGCGACTAAAACTTTCTGTCATACCCACCAAAAGGGAACCCTTGGTAGTGGAAATGCAAGCCTGATAAAGGTGACCTGTTCCTTAAAAAGTGTGGCCATGTTTTTTAAATAGTTTATTTGCATGTTTTTTCAATAGTATAATTCCTATTCTTCCAGTTTTGTAGTTTTGACTTCATGAAAGTGTGGATATTAGTCCTAGAAGCAAATGTATTAAACGCAGTATGTTTTAAAGGGTCACGAAACACCAAAACACATTTTTTGAGCTGTTGACAGTCGTATATGTGTCCCACACTGCTAAAAACACTATTAGGACACCTATATCTCACTAAAAAGTGTAAATTGGTTGTTTTTGCGTTATTTCAAGCAAATTCGTACTTCCGGTTTGAAACGAATTTTTGAAGCTGCGTCACGGTCATGACATAATAGCGTGTATTCCAGCGTGCAGACTGGACGTCTGTGCCAGAGTCTTATTACGTCTTACAGTGTGATGCATTAATGCATGAGTAAGGCTTGTTTCAAACCAATCAGTGCGCTCTATTGTGCAACTTCATTAATATTCATTAGTGTCCCCGTGTTTACGCCACAGAGACGCCACGTTGTGTTGGCAAAACAAGCGTGAAGTGTTGCTTTTATAGTTTGCTGCCGTTAAGTTTCATTTTCATTTTTCTCTCTGTGAGAGCTTATCTGGATCACGTGTGGATTAACAGTGTACGCGACGCTCGACAACAATAACTTACGTGTCTAAGTAGGATTATTGTTTACCTGAGAGCTGTTCTCATCTGCAAACGCTGAAATTCAGCGTGGATTCACTTGTAGTCTACTCTTCATGAAGAGGTGGCTCTAGTTGCTGGGGATTGTCCTGTCTCTACAGATTTGGTAAGTGAGTGACCAGTGCTCTTTGTTTATTCAGTTTGTTCGTATCGAATTAAGTTAACTATTGCACTGAGTGCAAACATGTTAGCACCGCATTTTGTGACCGGAATAACACGTGCGGCTTTCTGACACTACCTGCCGTGTGCATCTAAGTTTCCGGGAAATGAGGAGTTTTTTTTTTCTCTCATTCGCCGTGCGGTATCAAACATTGCATGAAAAATACACGCTTAGAGCAGCTCCTCGAATCAAATATCTCGTTTGTCGCGAGGGGCATGAATGAATTCCCTGAATGAAAGAGCCAAACTGCAGTTAAAGTCCAACATTTAATAATTTGGCAAATAATTCGACTACAGATGTCCATGTAGGTTAAACACCATCACTTTCTCATGTGTGTGTATTTTGACTGAAACTCGCGCGTGCCCAAATAGACACTCCCACACCCTCCCACTTTAGTTCCTCCGACACTCCCCCCTAAACAGAGCTGGACACGCCCACTTTTCTGACTTTTTCCAAAGTAGAGGTGTGAAAACACCCTGCTGAAACGAGGGGGTTTCATGGCCCTTTAAAAAGTTTTGTCTGTGTAGAAAAGGGTTAATGACTGGCGTCTGCTGTGTGTTCCTCCCCTTCACACTCTCTCTTTTTCTTTCACACACACTCATACACACACACGTATACACTCACACTCAGGTGGGACTGAATACTGGGACACATTCTGGAATACTCTCTAAACTCTGTGAGTACTTGTTTTCTGGAAACATTACTGCATTGCGTGTTTGTGGTTAGTTTTGACCCCTGGGTAACTTCTGGAGCGGAATAGCAGCAGACGCGACTTCCTTTCACTGTTAAAAATAGAGCAAACTCAAGAAAGACGCTCTTCTGTTTAAAGAACTAAAACCGAGCTGAGCTTTACAGTTTGGGCTATTTTAATGATCAGTTGTCTCTAATAGCTGGATGATGTGTGTGTGTTTATTTTTTAAATATAATAATGCCTTAAATGTTTAGATTGATTCAATTTCAGATTAATATACTTGTATGTCTTTTGGACTAACTTGCTCTTATAAATGAACTTAATCAATCGTAAGCACAAAACATTTAGAGGACATTTATTACCTTTAATTTTTCTGAAGTATAACCAGGGAAAACGGTTGACTATAAACATTTTCATTACTATTTGTTTACATAATTATTATTATTACATAATAATATGTCTACAAAAACAATTGATGACTTTTTTTGTTCTGAGATATATATTGTGATGTGAATTTCACTATATGAGTTGAATATAAATTATTTGGAAAGAACTTGTCATTTTAGATTGATTGGGATGATTCTGTAGTGGAGTACATAAAATATCAACAAGCTAGGGCAAAAATTTATCACGATATATTCCTTAATTTCGGTCGATACAATATGATTCCGATATCAATATGGACAAAATTAAAAAGCCAGGAAAAAACTGGCAAGAACGCACTCAATAGATGTCTGTACCTACTTCTTTAATACCTCCGGGGTCTTATAACTTTTTTTTTTTTTTTTAAAGTACAAAAAAATTAATGTTCACTTTTTATTTGTATTTAGCCTTAACAAACAGATGAGTATATTCATAGTACTGGTTGCTTTTCATCTGGAACGTTTATATCTGTCTATTTATATTTGTGTATGTAATTACCTAATTAAATTAAAAGTTTTAACATAAAATAGTTCCTCTATATTTTATATAGTCTATATATTTATATTTTTGAAAATACATATGTTATTTAGTAGGCCACTATGTTATTTATTTTCGCTGCTTACTGCGCACGAAACAATAATCACCAATCAATGAGAGTGATTGGTAACGTAAGAAAGCTGAATAGACAAAAGTGACTACCTTTATGTGTGTGCGCGCGTACACATGCAGTCAGCCAGTGTTGCCAGATTGGGCGGTTTCGAATTTGATAGGGCGGTTGTTTTTTTGCATTTCGGCGGGTTTTGGATAGTTTTAGGAAAACATCCATACACTCTCATTCACACTCATACACTACAGACAATTTAGTTTACCAAATTCACCTGTACCACATGTCTTTGGACTGTAGGGGAAACCGGAGCACCCAGAGGAAACCCACACAAACGCAGTGAGAACATGCAAACTCCACACAGAAACGCCAGCTGACCCAGCCAAGGCTCGAACCAGCGACCTGCTTGCTGTGGGGCGACAGCACTGCCTACTGCGCCACTGCCTTGCCCTATATCATATTATATTATATTATATTATATTATATTATATTATATTATATTACATTACATTACATTACATTACATTACATTATATTATATTATATGTCTTTATATTATATATATTTTTATATAATAAATTTTTAGTGTATATATATGTATGTATATATATATATATATTAGGGATGTAACGGTATCAGAATTTCACGGTACGGTAATACCTCGGTATGAATGTCACGGTACGGTATTTATTGAATCATTTACAGGAAAAAACAAAACTTATGAAAATACTCCAAAAAAGTGCCAAAAGTGTCAATGACATACAAATTAGCCATCTATCTGTAAGCTTTGAAACAGGAACTTCAATTTTAATAACAAAAAATTATTAAACCATGTAAAAACAATAAAGTTTCAATTTAGTATTGTTGAAAACTCATCACATTCAACATTTAATCACACTCAGCCCATCTACACAGAGCTCTGCTAGTCGGACTTCTCATCAAGCATCTCCCGCTGGATCTAATCTCACTATATTTATTAAACGGGATATTTCATTTATCTTGTTGTCTTTATCTAACGACATATTCCCTGACTTTGGTCATTGGAATCTATTACTTGTTCTCAGGTAACGTGTTTTGGCTGAGCGCAAAGATAAGTTAATGATTAATGTAACCACGTAGCCTACATTCTGTATATTGACTGATCGCTTGCCTTTATTTCCTATAAATGTATAAACTTATTGTATGTTATACTTTTATAATGGCCATTATCGATTATTAAAACTGATATTCAGCAAAAGAGAGGGTGTGTTTCGTATTTTCACTGAAATTGAAAGGAGGCAGTTGTTATCGGCTCCGTTTTGTTATAAATATCCACGCAGTGAAGATGACGCTCATATATGCAGCAAGACGCCTCAACATTTCTGCTGTCTAAGTTGCTAATATTAAAATGAAAATAGGCATTTCCTTAAATCATGTTTACATTTTATTGTTGATAAAGTGAAACAACGAAGCCAGGGTGATGTGAATGAAGTTATAAAGTACACTGTTCCCTGTGAAGATTTACCCGTGTCCTCGGTATAATCTGCTTTTCCATATCAAACTGAGAAGAAGAGACTGCAGCCTTGATCAAACTTGCGAAGTCTGAACTTACACGGAGATTATGCATGACTGAACTGTGCGTGTTAGGCTACTTAATATTCAGGAAAAGCCCCAATCAGAGAGGCGAACGTCTGCAGCCCCGCCTCCGTTTTCAGACGTCTCCGTTTTCCATTATCCACACAGACATTATCCACACATTTCGAAACGCTCCGTTTTCGGCGCTCGAGAACTCCGGCGTAGTGTGGACGGTTGGCGTAACCGTAGCAAAACTTTTGCGTTTTCAAACGAAAACGCATTAATGTAAACGGGGCCTTAGAGTTTTCCAGCTCTTTTCATCCCCGCTTCTAGCAGCACACTCCATTTCCGCATTACTGGATCTGTAGCGACAACAGACCGCAAGGGATGATGGTCAAGCATGGGCTGATGGGTATTGTTGTTTTCGCTACCTCCCGTTCGCTTCATTCGCCTAAGCAAATTTTCTCAGAAGACCTATAGTTTTACCGAGTCATGCGACTTCGGTAATATCGAAAAAAATTAATATTGCGGTATGACGGTATTTACAATACCGTTACATCCCTAATATATATATATATATATATATATATATATATATATATATATATATATATATGTATGTGTGTGTGTGTGTGTATATATATATATATATATATATATATATATATATATATATATATATATATATATATATTAGGGCTGAATGATATTGGAAAAATCTGAAATTGTGACATTTTGTTTTTATGCGATATTTATTGCAATATGAAAAAAACGTCACCAGATGGCTTGAATAGATTAAATAAGATTCATGAATCATGTAAACAAATAATAAACAAATAGCAAGCAAAAATAATTACAAAAAAGTCAAATAAACAGTGCTTTATGGTTTTCTGGAGAGTGTAACAGTATTCAGGTATGGAAAATGAACAATGAAATGTATTTAAAATAATACTGTTTAATCTTCATTGTAAAAATTCATTAATGTAATGTAGTTAATTTTTTGCACACGAACGCTTAAAATGAAGTTGAAATGCCTTATTCCCAACTGTTCTACTGATAAACTATAATCCTAAAACAACACTTCATATCCTGCGCTGTGACTATTGTGGACACACACATTGCAATATCAATGCTGAAACTATATATTGTCCAGCCATAATATATAGATATAATCGGAAAATACTGTGAAATTTTTTTTTTTATCTCTGTTTAGTGCAACACAGGCTCGTTGAACATACATAAGGAAATATTTAAAAATGAAAAAGAAATAAAATTTCACAAGAAATCTGTATATATCTGTATATAAAGTACATGGTCTTATTAAATGCTATTATTTTCTACATTTTATTACAATTCAATAGATTTAGTTATTCTCCAACTTTCTTTGTTTGTTTTTGATAAATCTTGACAGTATTAACAGTGTAGAAGCTGCTCTCCGTCTGCACTCGAGTATCAAAGTGTTTCATGAACTCCGCTCTGATCTTTCTAGGTGTTGATTTACCATCTCGTCATCGTTGATCTCTGGCTTCACGTTTTTTATATCCGTCTGGTGTGATGTTGGTTTTGATGCAGGAGTGTGTGTGCGTGTCTGTGTGTGTGTGTGTGTCTCGGGTGTCTGTCAGGACGCCAGTGTGCGTCTCTTTAACCGTCTGTGAGCAGAGCTGTGATCTCTGTCTGGACGGTATGTGAAGGCTGCGCCGCTACAGGCTATTTTTAAACACATAGATGGATAGATGCATGAGAAAAGAGTGAGGTAAGAGCTTTATCAGACTATTTCAGACCTGTCAGTCCTTTCAGTGTTACTCTTGGCAGGCTGAATCACAGTAGAACTGAACTGAACTGTGGACTTTTTTTCTATAAATTCGACCTGTTGTAATGAGTACATAACTATAGTGTTGGGTGATGACATTTGCTGTTTGTATTACTGTAGTACTTATATAAAATAAGCTGCGATTCTTGAGGGTTTTTGGGGAGCAACTTAATTGTTTCATGTTCAATCGACTTAAAGGTGCAGTAGGTGATTGTCTACAGAAACATTTTTTGTTGTGCTGGTTGAAAGTCTCTTCACAGTCTAATTGTAATGATTACAGTAAATGATCTAAATGTGTTTATATGTATTTTTATATTCTGGGTAAAGCATAAAACAAAAAAATGCTCATCCAATTAAATAGAGTCGGACCGTCATCTCCCTTAATTCCGATAAGCTGGTCAGACTGTCTGTCAGCCAGGCCCGGCCCTAACCAATTTGGCGCCCTAGGCAAGATTTCAGGTGGCGCCCCGTCACATCACGTTTATTCCACTGCTAGTGTATAGTTATAAGAGACTAAATCGCTTTTTGATGGACTACTAAAAGCTGGGAAAAAAACATATAAATATGCCAAAGCAATTAACGTTATAACTGAATAGATCTAATATTTACACATTTGCTTGAGGAAGGAATGATGGAGGTAGTTACATTACTATTACCATTTTCCATAACATCTGTGCCCTTCCATAATAGAAAATATTGACAATAGAATAAAAGGTTAAAAACAATGGCTTATACAGAAATTAAATAAAGCTATAAAATCTATTTAACTTTTAATTGTATTTGCATATTGATTAAAGTTACTAGAGTTATTTAGTGAAGAGCAGCAGACGAATCTCTCAGTGTTTTGTTTGATAACAGAGATGTTAATGTAAGAATGCACAGATCTATATGAATGAATGAATGATTGAAGCATTCGACTAAGAGAAAATTAGTTGTGTTTAAAATAAAACACGCAGGACGAAGCAAAAAAACAAAAAAAAAAACGAATAAACGAAAAAAAGAAGCACTTTTCTGACGGTCCCTTACTGAGAGCTCCACTTCGTGCGAGCTCTGCCGGCAAAACGCATATCTCCGGCTAAACGGAGCAGTGGTCGTAATGTCGAGCGAAAAAAAAAAAAGAAACAGACAGCTGTGAAACATAACCAGATTTGTCTTTTTGTAGGAAACACACTTTAGATCTTTTTAGGGTAAGAGGTTTTTGAGTTATTGCCATCTATCTCTGAATGTGTCAGGAATATCAAAAACAAAACCAACTTGCGACCAACTTGCGAATTCTAAAGGTGCTGTGCGTCGCAGAGCAGCACTTCTGGTGTGCGACCTTCTTTACGTTCTTGTCGCAGCACTAGTGGCACCGGAATTAGGCACCGAAATTCATATGCTAATTCGGTCCGGTGCATACCGGTTCCATGGCACCGGGTTTCAGTACCCAGCTCTACTCTTCGTCGTCAATCTGGCAACCTGCGCTTGCTTCTGTTTTTAACCAGGAGTGCAATACCTAGTTCATCCACTGGGTGTCAAACTTACATACAAGCTGCACCTTTAAATGTACTCCAAAAAGTACAAGTTACCCAACAGTTTTACCAAAGTAAATGTAGTAAAATAAGTGTTATTCATTACTGTCCACCTCTGGTCGCTGTATGATGATTTTATGGAACTTTTTTGAAATGCTGAATTAGGTATTACAGCAGGAATAAACTAAAAACTTGGTCCTTCTCCAACAGTGCATAAGAATTCGGTGACATCAGAATAAAAATATTCATGATTACATGGCTAAAAATAAAGCATTATGTCAGACACATGCTTTCACTCGGTCACTCTGTTTGATGCCAACCTTGAACTGAACTTTCGTCTTGAATGAACGACACACAGTATTGTTGCATTGTTGTATTCTGATATATATATATATATATATATATATATATATATATATATATATATATATATATATGAGACTCAACATTTTGTTAATTTAATATCATGTCTAGAGCCTCTGTAGTGAAATGTAATCATGTAATCCTGTCATCGTTCTCATATTGAGGCCAGAGTGTGGCGATGTCAGATCAGGGTTGACTCTGTTATGGTTATATTTTGCAGTGACTCCACAATTGTATTCTCAACTATAATCCCAGCTCAACATTGCAGATCCTGCAATGTGACTATTGCGAACGCACACATTGCAATATCGATGCTGAAACCGTACATTGTGCTGCGCTAAATCCAAGTAAAGTAAAAAACATTCACACTATTAGATTATGGCTAAACTTCGCAATGACTCTACGAGTTACATGTTCTGAACTGTGGTTCCTGGTGAATTATAATCCCATTTGAGATCCTTTAATGTGACTTATGCAGATTCACACATTGCGATATTGATGCTGAAAATAACTCAGAGTGACTGATGTGTTGACGAGAACAAAATGTCTTTACTTGCCAGCGGACACAACACAGACACATGACAGAACTTAATAAAGCCACATTAAGCTTACTTGACGCAACACAAAGCTGAATACCTACTGAAACAAACTATTTTTCTGTCAGAAAAGCTCTGGCATGAGGGCTGGCAGAGCTGGCGCTGGAGGACTGTATTTAGTAACATGATTGAGGATGGTTAGAAAGGCTGGAATGCAGACTGACTCATGCAAGCAAACATCATTTCTGTATTTGGAGACTCTCTCGCTCTCTTTGCTGGAGAATTTTATAATGCTGCTGTCTCTGTGCTTATTTACAGCTTGTTGTTTAATGTTGTCTTTAACTGTGTGTCTAGCTGCATGACTGTTTTCATTGTATAAAGATCTAGTATCATCGTATTCAAAAGTGGATGAGATGTACTCCTCTAACAAAGGGCATTAAACTAATATAAAACGATCAATATAAAAAACTATTTTTTGTGCATCATATCAACGTTTTAAAATAATTTCTGATGAATTATTGACTAAAAAATTAAAAAGCTTTAGTTTTAAATCAGAAATCAATTTTATTTTACTATACAATACACACACACACGGCACTGGTGTGAGGTCTGCGTGGTGTCTCACCAGTGATGATATACAGCCACATCGCACTGCTATGAGTGTGATATTGTGTTTATACAACAGTTTGACGGCATAATTGTGTGTATAAAAAAGAAAATCAAACATGGAGAGTCTCAAAAACCTTTTTGTATGAGGAACTACTTTTTTCCGCCGCTCATTCACATCTGCAGCTGACGTCAAAATAGCAAAAGCCGTTGCTCATTCACCAACGTCACTTTAGAGCTAGTGTTTGAATGATTCTCTAGCGTAATGTCTAAAGTGATGACAAAAAAACTGATTTTGTATTTACAGATCATTAGGCTGAACGGCATGAAATGCCATCAGTCTACAGAGATTTCCCAGTATTTCTCTGTTGCAATCAGATCACAATAATTAACCCCCGAAAAAGCCAAAGCAAAGCAAACACTACCAGATTACAGTTGTCTTCGCGATAAGGAAAAACGCTAAACACGTGGGCATTTCTTCTTTCTTTTTTTTATTGAAGTGGTCTACAGTAGCGAAACAGGAGATGCATTAGAAAGAAGCAGGGGCCTCATGTACGAAGACTTGCGTGGAAATCTTACTAAAACATTGCGTACGCACAAAGCTGTAAATGTGCGTACGCAGAAAAAATTTCAGATGTATGAAACACTGCGTACGCCGAATCTCACGCATATTCTTTCGTACGTCTGAATGAACGTGAAACTGAGCGCAACATGCACGAGCACAAAACCCCTCCCTGCCTCCTCCCCCGTATGAATATGCTAATGACTATGCTAATGGCAAAACCCAACGAAAAAGCAACGGCAAAAGCAAGCAAGAAGAGAAACTTTGAACAGAATGTGAATTGGAGGTGCTGCTTTCGGAGGTAGACCGGAGAAAAGCGGTGTTATTTGCAAGTTTGTTCTCCGGAATTAACAACAAAAGAAAAAAATAGAGTGGGAGAGTTTAGCTGATGCGGTCAACACAGTTGGGTCTGAACATCGCACTGAATGCATTAAAAAAAAGAAATAGTGTGGTTTATATCTGTAAAATGTTGCAGGACGCTTAACAGTCTCAGTGGCGCTACTTGTAAGACGCATGTGATCATGAATTGATACGTTCGAGCATGATCTCGGCTCGAATCCAGCGTCTGATGAACTCTTTCTTGTTTTTTCCCCCGCTACATATCAGATTTTGCCAACTATTTATCACGAGAAAGACAAGTAGGAATCATCAATAAGTTCATATCAATAAGCATCATATTTTATTTGCACATTTATTGAATGGAAATGTTTCTGATTCACGCATGCAAATCTTCAGATAGTGTCTTTATAGCAATGTGCGTGCAGTAGATCGCTCAGATTACATTGGGAAAACAGGCGACTGCTGCAAATTGTGCTTTAATGTTTAGCTGGTCAAATGTATGGTATGAAAACCTTATATACCTGCTGAACCCGCCTCATACAGCTGCCATTGCAAGGCTCAGACACTTTGTAGAGAGGAATTTAACACAACTGCCTCTAGGAGTCGCCAATGGAAATAGAACAGACACGCACAAAAAATGTGCGTACGCCAGCCAGAAAGCTGCCGTGAAGCTGCGCACATTCCCACGTTCAGTTCATTGCTAGTAAATCCAAACGTGAGCGATTCTGAGCGTGAACCTGGCGTACGCAAAGTTTTTGTGCGTACACAGCGTTGATACATGACGCCCCAGATGACTACCCAAAAAGTAACTTTTGGGTTGTGACCTTAAATTTTGACCTTAAAATGGATCTTTAAAAATTAAAAACTGCTTTTATTCTAGCTGAAATAAAACAAATAAGACTTTCTCCAGAAGAAAAAAAATTATCAGACATACTGTGAAAATTTGCTTGCTCTGTTAAACATCATTTGGGAAATATTTAAAATTCAAAGGGGGGCTAATAATTCTGACCTCATCTGTATATACATACACACACACACACACACACACACACACACACACACACACACACACACACACACACACACATAAATATATATATATATATATATATATATATATATATATATATATATATATATATATATATATATATATATATATATATACATACATATATATATACATACATATATATATACATATATATATATATATATATATATATATACATACATATATATATATATATATATATAGTTTTTATATATATATATATATATATAGACACTCACACTGTTCTCAATCATTTTTGTTATTGCGATATATATTGCCCATAGATAAAAACATTTCTAACCACATTTTAGCTGATTGTGCAGCCTCTCTGTCTCTATTGGAGGTGTCAGTGTCAGTATGGTAAAAAAAAACACTATAAGATTTACTTTAAATTACTAACCTGTATTCTCACGCGGGTGCCTGATGACTGATATCGTGACAGGCCTATATGTAATGTTTTAAAAAATTATAAAAATAGTACAACTAATAAAAAACAATTATGAATAGCAGTAGGTATTGCTGTCGCCTCACAGCTAGAAGGTCGCTGGTTCGAGCCTCTGCTGGGTCAGTTGGTATTTCTGTGTGGAGTTTGCATGTTCTCCCTGCATTCGCATGGGTTTCCTCCGGGTGCTCCGGTTCCCCCCATAGTCCAAAGACATGCGGTACAGGAGAATTGGGTAGGCTAAATTGTCCGTAGTGTATGAGTGTGAATAAGTGTGTGGATGTTTCCCAAAGATGGGTTGTGGCTGGAAGGGCATCCACTGTGTAAAAACGTGCTGGATAAGTTGGTGGTTCATTCCGCTGTGGCGACCCCAGATTAATAAAGGGACAAAGCCGAAAAGAAAATAAATGAATGAATGAATGAATAATCAACTTGATCATACAAAAATATTTTACCTGAAGTACAATAATCTAAATCTAATTATGAAGTTTGCTTTCTGCACAGATGCATTGCTTGCAGATCTGGAGTCTTCCACCGCCCATATCTCCAAGTGCCCAGTGTTTCTGCCCGAGGAGACGCCGTACTCGTACCCCAGTGGAGGTCAGCTGTTTCAGGATGACTCTCCTCCTCCACCGCTGCCTCCTCCACCTTCAGCTGAAGCCCTGAACGGATCTCTCTCCCCACGGCCGGACTCACAACAGGTTAAGCTCAAACTGCACTTTCACAATAAACTTAGATTCATAGTCACTTAGATTGTACACTGAGCATCGAATGGTCAACTGTATTGTTAACAAGAATGTTTAATTCATGACTTTGAAAGGTTTTGTACCACATGGACCTAAAGTATTTATTAATTATGGCTCTATTTTAACGGTCTAGGCGCAAAGTCTAAAGCGCATGGTGCAAAAGCATTTAGGGTGTGTTCCTATACACTTTTGCTATTTTAAGGCTGGAAAAATAAGCTCTGCGCCCCGGCGCATGGTCTAACAGGGTTGTGCTTATTCTCTTAATGAGTTATGGGTGTGTTTTAAACATAACGTGCATTAAACCAATCAGAATCTCATCTCACATTCCCTTTAAGACTCAGTTGCACAGCAACATGGCGCATTGATATATGGCGGGTTTTGTAAGTGTAAAAACTGAACGCTTCACTAGTGAGAAAACAGTTAAACAGAGCATCTGCAGCGCAAGAATAAAGAACAAGCCTCCTCCATTCAGCCTCTTTCTCTTTACTAAGGAAACGGTGTTGTACTCACTCCACTGAAGCCATCCATTAGCCTACATATTTAATTTAGTTTGTTAAGCACTAAGATTTGTTTCAAAGCTATTTCTAAATTCAGTACTAATTTACAGCAAACGAATAAGTAAACAATAATAATAAAGTGTGGTCAAAAAAACTGAGTTATATCTGAATGCACATCCTGTTTTTATGCCCCACATGGTGATGCAGACATCTCCAAAACCCCACATGTGGTAAAATCTAAACTTGTTTTTATTACAGCAAAAATAAATATGCATATAATAAATAATACTGCTAATAATAATAACATGAATGAATAAACCGAAAAATCCCCCCAAGGTGGAGAAGGCATGGAGGCAGTGGTTTTTATATTTATGTGGAAAATAATCATTTTTGTAACATTTTTAATCCTTTAATTTTTATTCATATGTAAAGATATTTGTGTATTGCTGTACACCCTGTGGGCTCTATTTTGACGGTCCATGCGCAGAGCGCAAAACGCAGGGCGCAAACGCTTTCAGGGCGTGTCAGGACGTGTTTTTGCTAATTTAAGGATGGGAAATCTGCCTTGCGCCAAGGTGCATGGTCTAAAAGGGTTGAGTTTATTTTCTTAATGAGTTATAGGTGTGTTTCGAGAATAAACCAATTAGAGTCTAATCTCCCATTCCCTTTAAGACCCAGCTGCGTCGCGCCAAGAGCGCATTCGATATTTACAGGACGCAAAGTAAGTCTAAGTGGAAAAAATGAGCATTTCACAAGCAAACAGTTCACAGTTTTTTAACAGAAAACTGTTAAACAGAGAATCTACTGCGTGAGAATGAGAGATAATGGAACTACTTTCACTTTCGCTCTTGGATAGGGAAACCTTCACGCACAGACATCAATTAGCCTATAAATAATTAATTTCATTTGTTAAGCACAAAGATTTTTTCAAAACTATTTCTAAATTCAGTTCTAATTTCTAGCAAACGAATAAATGAACAATAATGACCAAGTGTGGTCAACATACTGAGTTATTTCTAAATACACCTGCCATGCGCTATATGGTCTAAAACCTGACAGGTGGGCAAACCTAAGCTTGTTTTTAATAAAACAAATGTAAATATGGATATAATAAATAATACTGCTAATAATAATTACATTATACAAAAGCAAATTGTTATGAATGAACTGAAAAAGCCTCCCGAGATGAAGAAGACATAAAAGCAGTGATTTTTCATATTTATGTAGGCTAGAAAATAATATGTTTTGTAATATTTTAATCCTTTATATTTATATCCTATATCTATTCTTATTATATCCTATATATATCCTTAATATTTACATTTTTTCATATGTAAAGATATTTGCCTATTGCTCTCTTGTGTGTATTAAGCAGTGTGTAAGCGAGGCGCAACTCTGCGCTGGAGTTTAGACCGGGTTTTGGTCTAATGAAAGATCTATTATAGTTTCTCAAAATAGCGACGCGGCAGCGGTCCGTCTCAGAACGCCTTCCTTTTTAGACCAGAACGCCTATGGGCGCACATATGAGCGCTAATGCATTTGCTATTTAAACAGCGTAGCGCAATGCCTCAAAACGACTCTTGCGCCAAGCTGAAACTACCAAAAGACTATTGCGCCGCATCTTGCGCCACACTGCGCCGGGTGTATGATAGGGCCCTGAGTGTATTAAGCAATGTGTACTTGTTCGCATAGGTGCATTTAGTTGGTCAGTGGTGCTATTTCAGTTCATCAAAATAGCAACTGCCAAAGTGAGTCAACAACGTGCATCAAATGTATTTGTATGAATTAGCAAGTCCCGCAAAACAGAAAGTGAAAGTATAACACGAACGCATTTATAAGCTATTCAAACGCAAAAAAAGAGGAAACCCCCACCCCACGGTGATACCGGTATTACCGGTGTTGTCACATGTCGATTATTCGGTGGGGAAATTTTCTCATCGTCACAACCCTAGTGTGTGGTAATCGCACTAGAGTCGTTGTTCTGTGGGTGCTGTCGCATCATCCAAGTGGATGCTGCCCATTGGTGGTGGTGTGAAGAGACCTCCCTCATGAATGTTAAGTGTTTTGGGTGTATGGCCACTATACAGTACAATACTTAAAATTGATGGGTCAGTCATTTTGTATTAACATAAATGTATTTACATTTGCAATATATATTTACATAAATGTTTTTTATTCAGTCTCTGGGCTCTGTTCAAAGAAGTACATTGTCTCGGGACAGCAGTCCACCAGCCTCTCGTACGGAAGAAGACCACGTTTACAGGTGAGTAGCATGAACAAGTTCATACTAATATTAGTTAAGTAAATGGTATTTAATCCTGGCATTCTATGACGATCCTCCATAACGTCTCTTTCTTTGGCCCATCTTCTTTTATTTTAAAATAAACACAATTCTATTGGCCCAGTTTTCCCAACAAGCAGAAGCACTCAGACTCCTCGGCCACAGCCATGACTTCTGCCTTGGGTAGCAACCTGTCTGAACTAGACCGACTTCTTCTGGAGCTCAATGCTGTACAGCAAAATGCCCCATCTTACTCCACTACAGGTAAACACAGAGACACAATAAAGTAGATTTCTGAGCGGGACTGTTTTTTTTTTACTTCCGCTCCTGCTTGGTTTTAATCACTGCAAAACCCGTTCCCGCTAAATTTAAATCTCATTTCCAGAATCTTACATTTAAATATTCACTTGTCACTAGAGCAGGAATGGGCAAACTTGGGCTGCCTCTGAATTCGCCTACCACTCGAATAGGTACTACATGTGAATTCACAATACACCCAAATTTATCAGTATAATCAATTCGATACACCATTCTTTTTAATTCTAAGTACACATCTTTGAACTCTCCATTTAAAATGAGCAAATCTATGAGGACAGGTGGCAAACAGCATGATCTGAAATAAAAATGGGGTGGTAGCGAACAGATTTTACTTTGGGTGTCACGCCCCATTCACACAGGGCTTCAGCCTCAATGCTTGACTGAAGGCGTGTCTGAAGTTGGGGCTGAAACGATCGTCATAGAAGTGTCAGCCAATTAAATTCAGTCAGCTATGGCCACTGTCTAGCTGGTGTATTTGCATACAGCAATCTGATTGGCTGACGCTTCCGTCGGTGCTTGAAAAGTTGAGCAGGTCCCAACTTCTGCTGCGAGCAACGCCTCTGAAGAGGTGCTGACGGATCCACAATGCAGTTCGGCAACGCCTGACGTCACCCATTCAAAGTGAATGGGAAACGTTGACGCTGACGTCCCGTGTGAATGGGGCGTTAGGGAGCTGTCCCAAGTAACTGTACTTTAAAACTTTCTTGCTGCAGAAGATGCTGCACCTCCATTGCCGCCTTGCAGTGTTGCCCACTATATCCAAGAGAATGGAGCCCACCCAAGCATTACACTGACACCGGCTGCCCAGGACAAGCCTCAGAGGAATGGAACAAAGGGGACAGATGATGGGCGTCCCACTGTAGAAAGTCTTCTGAATGAGTTGGAGAGCTCTGTGCCTTCCACAACGTAAGATCATTACCACATTACTCTACAGTAGCTGTTCTCAATCCTGGTCCTCACGAACAGCCAACCTGCTTATTTCGCATGACTCTTTTGCTAACACATCTGATTCAGTTCTTTCCAAAAAGAGACATGCAACATGTTCTATATATATAGTGTTCACTGATTCCTACCTCATGCATATGGGAAATTGAATAAAATTAACTTGATTTTTATTTTAAAAAATGCTGCACTATTGATTGCAACATATCCAATCATTACAGAAGTGTGAAGGGTTATTCCATAATCATGTGGTTAGCATGGTAGCCACATCTTGTGCATGGTAGCCATATAATTAAATGATTTCAAACATGAATCATGGCACGATCTCTTGTGATGTCTACTTCATACGGTTGAATGGAACAAACCTCAAAAGAGGTGAGAGAAACGCATAAAAATATGCATAGTGGGGATTATGAGGATCAGTATTGAGAATTGCTGCTCTACAGTTGGGGAACCATGCCTTTGCATTGTGTATTTTAACGGAATGCTGTTTATTTTATGTTAATTTATGTAAACAGACCCAGCCCATGTGCTTTGACAAGCAATTTGACTGACGGCCAGTTGGACGCACCTTCCGAGCAGCAGGGCAGAATTTCAGCAACCTCTGCCACACGAGAACTTGAGGAGCTCATGGCCTGCCTCTCAGACTTTAAGGTGCAGAGCAATGTGAGTGTGTGTATAGATGCCAGCAACTTGGAATGGCTTTAGTAGGACAGTGTGAGTGAGCTGAAGAGACGTTGTGTCTTGGAATGTGTGCTGAACTATGTTGTTTGGGTGATCTATTTTTATAACTCCTTTACAATCTGGGCTATGTTTCCCAAAAACGCTGTAAGCAGATTGTCGAGACAGTTGGTGCCAATGGTATTTGCAATCTTCTTGGGCTTACAGTGCTGTTGGGAAACTTGCGTGTTTTCATCTGACATTCACAAAATTAACCAGTTTTATTCTTGTAAACTTTTTTGGCTGCTTGTCTATCTCTTTATTTTCATCTCATGATTTCACCATTGTGCCAAGTATCACTTTCATTTTTCTTTGTTTTTTCCCTTTGCTGTTTTGTATATGCTATTGAAGCTTTTTAATTATTTCTCATTCGCTGCATCCCTTAATCTGTCGATCTCTTCTGTTTCTCTTCTTTCTTCCCCTGTCCCTTCCTTATGTCCTCCAGCCAAGTTCTTTAGGCTCCCTGAACTCTGAGCCACTGTTTGAGCAAACTACTACCATTGCTGAAATCCACCCTCCTCCTACGACTACCGTGTCCATATCCCTGTCCCCTACCTTACCAGCAGAATCTAGGCAATTTTCTCCAGGTCCTTCAAGCTTTGAACTGCACATTGTGGAGGATTCTGGTGAACCAGGGGCTGTGCCTCTACCTTCCAATGGTGTATTTAAGTCTTACTCTCGACTGTCTCCCCCTCCAGCATCTAGTCCACGTTTCTCTCCAGCGCCTGACTTGGGCTTGGATTCTGCCATTGATGTTTCTGCTTCCCTGCTCTCCTCGGAGGTGGAATCTCTAGTTGTTCTATCTCAGACTATACCCATGACTTCTGCACCTAGAGGTCAGTACCTTTCTCCTGTCAGAGAGGGGAGTCCATCTGCCAAATTGATGAACTCTGGACTGAACTCCTATTCGCCTAACACCAAGTCTCCTAGTCCAAGAAGTTCACCAGCGATTTGCAGAGTCAATGAACGAGTTAGTCCTTTGATGACACCGGCATCTATAGATCTCTATCTCTCCAGACCTGAAACAAAACCTTTGAGCCCAGTGCCATCCCTTCCCAGGTCTCCACTTCCTGCAGTCTCTGAATCATCTTTTCTGTCTCTTCCCAAAGCTCTCTCACCTCCTCCTATCATACCCACTTCCCCAACTCTTGGGGTTTCTAAGTCTCCAAGCCCAAAACAAGAATCAGCATATCTTGAGCCAGTTGTTTCTCTCAAACCGCACCTTGAACCACCAAACTATGAGCCTTCACTTGAAGATGCCTTGGATAAACTTCTCGCCATGAGCTTCAGCAGGCCTGAGAATGAGACTCATATCACAGCATCAGCTTCTTCACAACTCACTTCGGAAGCACAACCAGAAATCTATGAGGAGTCGATAGTTGCAGCAGATCGCAGTGACATTCATCCTGATACTCACACAGAAAGTGAAATGGGAGATGGGCTCTTGGAGGACCAGTCAGACTGCAGGAGTGATCTCGACTGGGCTGACATGGAGCTGAAGATGGCCTACGAAGGACCTGATGGCTCCATGACTCCCATGACTGAGGCAAGCTGGATGGATGACTCTCTCACTCCGTCATCTTGCCCTGGAACCCCAGATGCCCAGATGGATCTTCCCATGCTCCATATGGCTGGCACAATGGACAGGATCTCAGCCTCTGGACATGTATGGATGGTCCTGCAATGCTTGCTGATTGGGAATGCTGTGAAAATCGAATTGGGAATGATATGGATACAAGGCTTGCAGTGATTTTATTCCTAGCATGTAATGCGTGTTCTCTAATACTGCTAATGAAGGACCATTTTCCAGCAGAATTTAGCTCTAACCCTCACTTGAACCATCTAATTCAGGAGTGTCCATACTCTGTCCTGGAGGGCCGGTGTCCTGCAGAGTTTAGCTTCGACTTGCCTTAACACACCTGCCAGGACATTTCTTGCAAGCCTAAGAGCTTAAGGTAGCCCATGTTTGTCTGATTAAGGTTGGATCTAAAATATGCAAGACACCGGCCCTCCAGAACCAAGTTTGGACACCCCTGATCTACACAATCAAGACCTTTAGGGTGCTCTGCATGTTTATTAGAGATAAAATATGATTGAAAGTGGTTGGATTGAAACCCATCTGATGTGTTATTTTGGAGCGGAGATTGTAACAGTTCCTAACTCTGCAGTTATTCTTGCTCTAATAATTGTACTCTCTCTCTCTCTCTCTCTCTTTCTCTCTCTCTCACTCTCTCTCTCTCTCTCTCTCTCTCTCTCTCTCTCTCTCTATATATATATATATATATATATATATATATATATATATATATATATATATAATAAATTGTATTAATAGGAAAAGCAGATTAATTTGAACTTGAGTATTGGTGTGTGTACTTGATAGCCATAACCCTACCTTGGTACATTTGTGCACTTCATAACAAGCAAGTACCCAATGCTAACCACCACCATAAATGGAAACTCTCATTTCCATTCCAACTGATCCTGCGTCTGGATTGCATCTGAATGCTTGCCTAGATTTCTGCTTTTTAGCACAATAATCAACCATTTTTGAGCCATGTTGCATCTCAAGGATTTTGTACTGCTGTCCCAGATCAAATCAGTGATCAGACGCACAAAGGAGATTCAAAATGTCCATCCCATGTACCGAGATGGCCTGATACGTAGGAAGATGGGCCCCCTGATTTTCCACAAGAGCAACTCTCAGGACCGGCTCATTGAGGAACTGCAAGGCAAGCTGGGAATTGCCCGCAAAGAAAAAGCAAAAAAGCAGCAACCAGACGATTGGCTCACTGAAGGTGTCATCGTCATGTCCAACCCCAAACGCTCACGGGAAGACCACAACAGGGATGTGGATAAGGTAGACGGGAAGGATTAATGAATTCAGCACATTCTGTTTCCATTCAATTCCATTTGCTAAATTTCATTTTAGTTTCACTTAATTTTTGTGCCTGCTGCTTCTTCATCTCTACTTTCCATTTCTTTCTCTCTCTTCTTCTGTCTGATTGGTGTCTTTCTCTAGATAATCATACCCCCTGAGTCTCCTCTTCCTCAGAGGAAGATGATCCTACCTCCCCAATCTCCCCCTATGCCTCGCCCTCCACCCCCTGCTGAAGAACCCAAGTGCCCCCCTGTGGTTAAATTAGCCCCTGCCCCTCTGCCTCCACCCCCTCCACCAGCCCCTTCCCCCCCTCCAAGAGAGCCTACCCCTCCCCCCCAGCCAACTCTGCCACCAGTGCCACCCAAACCCCCAACCCCTGAACCTGTGGTAGTTCCAGCTCCCTCCCCGAAGCCCAAACCCGCACCCCCACCCAGTCCTATCCCTCCACCTGCCCCTGTGTCCCCACCCAAAGTCTTGGCGTCGGTGGGCTGCCAGACGGAGTACGACCCACTCTTCCCACCATTGCAGGTGCAGATGTGCTGTTGGCTAAGCTTCTCTTGTATGGTTCTCTCCTAGGATAATGTCAAAATATGGGTTTGTGATTTGTCAATTGAATGCTATATATGCTTCAGCGTTTGGAGATATTTGTGTTTGTGTACCTTTCTTGGTTTCTTACTTTGATCATTAAAATTAGATTAGATTTAGACGCAGCCCAGATATAATTTGAGCCAATCACTTGGTTTAAGACCACCCTGTATTAATTAGGCCTGTAAATATTTGCTTTGGACAATGTTTTGATAGGATTACAATTTACCATCATGAAGTCACTATTCAGGTTTGGTATTATTCATTACTTTTTTTCTAGAATATGTTGGGAATACCAATGCACATTGGTTTATTTAAGAATATTGTGGGCTACAGACAAAAACATCTGGAATTAAGACCAGATTTGATGTGGTGATGAACTATAATTTTATACATTTTAGTGTTTTATCAATTTTAGTTCTACTGATACTAAAATTAAGTTTTTCAGATGTTAATATTAGCATGTTCATTTTAAGGATATCTATTAGCTACTTGGTAATTTCCAAAAATATCATATATGTTATTAAACTAAGCTTTTTACTCATCATAGCACACATGCTGCTGATGATGTGACAATAAAAGTGATTTGATTAAACTATTAGAATTGCCATATTTTACCCATAACCTACAGAAGATTAAGGGTGCTTTCACACTAGCACTTTTGGTCTGCACCCGTGTTCATTTGATGTCAAAGTACGGTACGTTTAGCTAGTGTGAACGTGTCTTCTGAACTCGGGTGCGCACCCATAAACCATACCCAAGTCCACCTAAAAGAGGTGGTCTAGGGTACGATTCACTCGAACTATCATACGGTTCACTTCTGATATGAATGCAATCGTACCAAAAAACAGAAGTGAACTGCCAACTGAACAACAAACTTTAGGTTTCATAAAGTTAATTTGTGTGTATATACAGTAGGTCTATCACCTACGATGTATCACCTACGATGGTGACTAGCGAGACTGACCCAGTGCAAACAGTGATAACATCTGCTTGTCTTCACCAAAAACGACTTTTGCAGATATCAAGTGATGTTCTAGAATGTTTTTGTGGAAGATAGATGCAAGTGGCTCTCTATATTTTGGTTTTGGTAACAAAACCAACACATTCAGTAAACGCTGAATGATGACGTCTCCATTTTGGCGATTTGCTTTCATGGCTGTCATGCAGCAACAGCTGTACACAAAACAGCCGCTTGATGGCACAAGCGTACCTGTGTTCAGAAGGAAAAAAGATGGTGTGAACACAAACCAGCCGAGAAGGTGGCAAGAGGGGACAATCAAACTTGAGTTTAGTCCAGGCAATTGAACCAAGTGTGAAAGCACCCTAAAAGTAGTATTTAATAGTTACATAAAAAACAACATGCAAATAAAAAGCCATCAGCCTTTCAAATGCATTCCTATTGTATTACGACCCCTGGGGTTATTACACTAGATCTGAGGTGGCCAACCCTGTTCCTGGAGAGCCACCTTTCTGCATATCAAACACACCTGAACCAATTAGTTAGGACCTGAACACCACGTGATAATTACAGGCAGGTGTGTTTGATATGGGTTGCAACTGAAATCTGCAGGAAGGTGGCTCTCCAGGAGCAGGGTTGGCCACCCCTGGGCTAGATTAATGACACAGCAATAGTGTTAGTTGCAGCAGATTGATTTTACGACACAATTTTAAACTTTACAGCAAATGTTAAGCTTTACGGCACTCGTGTACACTGAAAATAAAGACCACCACTAAACATAGAGAGCGATCTCCAAGTGGCTGCCTTCAAAATTAACCAAGAATAGCCTTGTGCTGTAAACATTGCCCACCATTCTCATTAAGTGAGGGTAATATTAAATTAAACAAATGAATAATGACTATAAAAAATCATATGGTTGTTAGACTGTTGCACTTTTTGTTTGTATGTTTATAACCACCTTCAAGGATAGTGGGGTTCACAATTCACTGGAATTGTTATTTTGTGGGCAGGTCCGGATTGGCTAATCGGGAGAATTCCCGGTGGCCCGTCCGTTTTTTGGCCACGAGGGTGTCCCTAGCTGCTTGCACTCTCAGCAGTTGCACTTTTTTCATTTATTTGTTTATTTGACCATAACCTCACTCTTTTTTATTCATTATTTTGCCGCAGCTCCGCTCTTTTTATTTATTTTCTCGCAGCCCCGTGAGCAAAATGCAGCCTGCAGGTTAATGATGATTATCATTAACCTGCGGGCTGCACCCCATTCCACCCCAAACAGCGGCACCTTAGTGAATATTAATTAATATTAATGAATATTACACCTGCTCAATGAAGATCAGATGATTCACTACATTAATAAATCTGACATAACTTTATAAGAAATCTAAAAAGGGGGGGAAAAAAAAGAGTAGGGTAAAAAACAGTAGACATCAATAGCAGCAGTTAACTGTGCAGTACTTAACAGCGCCAATGTGGTCTAGTGGTTAGCGCGATACGTTAGGACGCTGCCGATCCGAGTTTGAACCTTACCAGAATATAATTTTTTTTTTTCATTTTCAGTGTTAAGACATAAAATACTGTTCGGGTTACTTATGTAGGGGTACATTTTTATTTGATGATGACGACCATTACAAAGGACTGGATATCTATAAAGAATTAATGTTCTCATATTCATGAAAAACATTTGAATTTCTAAAGCAGCTGTGTCCTTGAAAAAGACGTGTTAGTGTCATTAGAAACTGAATTGGAAATGACGTTATTTTAATATAGTCAGTCATCTACTGAGGTGGGCCGGTCTAAGGCTTGAAACTCCAGAGCTAAAAAGGAGTCCCACTCCGGCCCTGTTTGTGGGTCGCAAGCTGAAAAGTTTGGCAACCCCTGAGCTAGAGGGCTCCAAAACAAAATTTGCATTTAGAAGATATAAACCTGATAGATTCGTTCAAAGCTTGCAGTTTGTGGTATCAACAATTTATTTTGACATCACCTCATACTTCAGTTTCAAATCTTCCAACCAATCAAATGCTTTTTAGCTTTTGACATGCCCCGCCTCTTTTAAGACACTTTTTTTCATTTGATGCGCTTTGATGAAAACAAAACACTATTGGTCATGTTTTTGATAAAGGGGTGGAGCTACTAAATGTCCCGTCTGTCTTCATGTTTCAGTTGAGATTACGTCAAACATCAAATAAAACAAATTACATTTCAAAGCACTACACAGGACTATCCGCTTGTTAGGTGTGACGTCTTGCGAAGGGGCTTCCGGGTCCAAGCACTCTATTCACATGAATGGGGAGACTCATGAAATGGTAATAATAAACGTTAACAAAGCGATTGAATGCTTTCGAAAATCCAATCGCAATATATATGTCCATGCCTAATATCCGATGGCCAGAAAGTGATAAATTTTTTATAAATTGTTAAATTTTTGGTATTTGTTATGCAGCAAGCCCAGAGATTGTTGTGTACACTATGATTTTATATAAAATCAACTTTAATGTGTGACAGGAATAAAACGTGATCATAAACGAATGATTTCTCCACTCAAATGAATGGCGGCTTGGACCCGGAAACAGTATTACATATGTCACAAACACGTCACCACTTAACAAACGGATTAAGTTCTTTGTGTTTTGTGCACATGATTGTTTTGCAAATGTTTTAACCCTTGTCCTGTCTGTCTGTAGATCATGGCCCAGGGCAAGGGCCCACACGGACAGGCTAACAAACTGGACAACATGCTGGGCAGTCTTCAATCTGACCTCCACAAGCTGGGAGTGCAAACGGTTGCCAAAGGAGTGTGTGGTGCCTGCAGCAAACCCATAGTTGGCCAGGTGAGGGAGCCAGAGAGCTACAAATATAGAGGAGAGAGATCTGTGATTAAATAAGCTAATATGAAATGCTCAGTAGAACCAGCTGGACACATCTAGATAAAGGTTGTGTGTTTGTTTCTTTAAATTTTTTATTTTATTGTATGCCCATATTCACAAAACATTAACATCAAAATGTTTTAACATATTACAGAGAATGTACAGTCTTAAAGGGCCATGACACCCCCCACTTTCGGTTAAAGTCTATTTCAGAATTTTTTCAAAAGATGCATGATTAATGGGCGTGGAGCTCCGCGAGCATCGGGCAGGAGTGGGCGTGGCCAGCAGGGAAGAAGGGGAGCGAATAACTGCTGTTGTCAGTTAGCTCACAAAATGAGACACAAAGAGGAGACGCATGAGTTTATAGTTTACAAAGTTAAAATGCAAAGAAATGAACAGTGATTTAATGCCCTGCTACATTTGTTATTCGTAATTTCATATACAGACAACAACAATTTATATCATTATAAAGATAATCGTGTTCATGTAAACACTATAAATGAGGATTCTCCCTCAATCCCCGTATCCAGCAGACTCAGTGCAGCAGGTCTCCTGACCCGTCTATTTTAACCATTAACCCTTGCTGGTAATCTGGAGGATTTAGGCAAACACAGCAGCACAGTGATGTGTCTGAATGTAAACGAACACCTGATGAAAGACAGCGTCCGCCATTCTCTAATTCTCGTGCTGCTCTCCCGACAAAAATGCTTGCAGCACACACACAGCTTTGCTGTATGATCGGCCCTGACAAGATCGCGGGGGAAAACATGCAACAAACCCCGTGGATGATGGAAACAAACGCATATGAGTCTTCATGAACGGCTAAATACTGTGCCGTGGTTTCCGTGTCTCTCAGCTCGGGCTTGACTCTGGCAGGTCTCATGAATAATTAAGCAGCCGGCTCTTCTCATAGGATAAGAAAACTCCGCTATGAATAATAATGAGAAACCGACGCGTCATCATTGCACTTGCAGTTCTGTGCTACGTCGCCGATTTTGATCCCGCCCCAAAAATCATTTTAAACCCGGAAGCTGAAATTAGGTGACAAAAGCTCAAAATGATCCAGTTTTCCCCACAATTAAAGCTGACAGGTGCTAACATTTTCTTAACTGATGCTCAACACACACACATCTGTTAATACAAAAAAAAAAAAAGTTCTCCGGGGTGTCCTGAACCTTTAAGAGTGAAAGTAACAGAGAAATTAATGTAAAAAAACAACAAATAAATAGGTAAAGAATAATTAAACGTACAATTACATCATCTTAGAGTAGTCTTTAAGTGTAGGTTATAACAAAAGGTGGAAATGAATGTCAAGGATGCTGTGTTGATTTAAGAGAGCTCTTCTAGTACTTCCAAAGGGGAGACCAAATTGACCAAAATCTATCACATTTTTTATGTTTGTCATAGGTAAGTTTTTTTTTTTATCTGTGATATCCACATTTTAAAAGATGGAGCCTGATGCAGACCAGAGTAGCAAAATATTTTTTTTTAGCTAAATATACCAATACAATAAATAACTGGAATGCATCTTTTTCAAACTGATTGTTTGCATTAAGATTCAATAAGTACTGAGGTCATGTCAAAATCTAGCTTAAGAATATTTTCCACTACCTTATGTATTTTCTTCCAAAATGGCAAAATTTTGTCACAGTCCCAAAAACTATGAATGAATGTACCTTTATCTTTTTTACATTTGAAACACAGGTCTGTGGCATTGGCAAACATTTTCTTAATACGTATTGGAGTAAAGTAGATCCTATTAAAAAATGTAAAATTAAGCTCATGGATCCCAAGAGAGGTACACTTCGGATATATATTATCCCATACAATTTCCCAGTCATTTTCTTCAATAGTTTGACCAATATCCTTCTCCCAAACATCTTTAAGTTCTAGCCAGGCAGAAGTGCAGTTGTTAGACAAAGTGTCATAAATCCTTGTTATCAATCCTTTTAAACAAGGTGAATTCAGTAAAAGGTATTCAATCTCTGTTGTTTTGGATCTCAGCTCTTCTTTGTCCAACTTTGGTTTTAAAAAATGTCGCAATTGTATTTATAAAAATTGGATTTTGGAACGTTATATTAATCTACAATCTGTTGGAAAGATTTTATGGTGCCTTCTGAAAGTAAGCAAGATATTTGAGAGATGCCCAGTTCCCGCCATGCTGAAAAACCAGTGTTTTGCAATGTTAAAGGCATATCGGGATTAAAAGTGTGTTTGTTTCTGTACAGGTGGTAACTGCAATGGGGCGCACATGGCATCCTGAGCATTTCGTGTGCACACATTGTCAAGAGGAGATTGGTTCCAGGAACTTCTTTGAGAGAGAAGGACAGCCATATTGCGAGAGGGATTATCACCATTTATTCTCTCCAAGATGCTACTACTGTAACGGACCCATCCTGGATGTGAGAAGAAACTTCATTAATTTGATACATTTTCGTTTGACTAGCATCAAAACCTGATGCCAATCCAGACTATGTGTGGAAAAATCCAGTTTCAGTTTTAGTTTCCTTTATTTATGTCATTCAACACATCACAATAGAATTGTAATGCAGAACGAAATTACGTTGCAACAGACCCAACAAGAACATTAAAAACATTACTCTACAAACAATATAAAATCCTAACATAATAAATAAGCTTTTATATTTCCATAAAAATATAATTATATAAGATATAATCTATTTTAAAAAATCTCTGAAGAGAATTACTTAATAATTAAATACCTATTTCACCATTTGCTGTAATATTAACAATTTATGCTAGTTTAACATATTTATTAATTTATTATTTAACACTAGCTATCAACAATGCTTAAGAAATGGTATTATTCAAAAGTCTTATAATGACAGGATAAAAACTATCCCGAAACCGCACTGATTTGCTCCTCAGGTTCTGTAACGCCTGCCTGATGGCATGAGCGTGAGCAGGCTATGACCAGGGTGGGTTGGATCCCCTAAAATGCTATTTGCCCTAGACAGACAACTTCGTTGATAAAGTTCCTCGATAGATGTCATTTTGACTCCAACAGACCTTTCAGCTGACTTTATCATCCTCTCAATGGTGTTCTTGTCAGACACACTGCTATTCTCACACCAAAGGGAGATGCCATTAGTAAGAACACTCTCAACAGCTCCTCTGTAAAAAAGTTGTGAGGATTGATGGGCTGATGCTCTTTTCAACCTTCTCAGAAAGTGCAGTCGCTGGTGCGCTTTCTTCGCAAGACAAGTGGTATGGAGAGACCAGTGTTCTGCTCTTTACCCCATATACAGTTGAAGTCCACCTTAAATTATTCTCCCCCATGTATATTTTTCCCTTAATTTCTGTTTAACAGAAATCATTTTTTTCAACACATTTCTAAACATAATAGTTTTAATAACTCATTTCTAAGAACTGATTTCTTTTATTTTTGCCATGATGACAGAACATAATATTTGACTTGATATTGTTCAAGATACTAGTATTCAGCTTAAAGTGACTTTTAAAGACTTAAGCAAGTCATTGTATAACAGTGGTTTGTTCTGTAGATTAGGGATGCAACGATTAACCGGTTTCACTATTAACTGTGCTTTAATTCGTCATGGTTAATTAATCGTAAAGGCTTCTCAACACTGTGTTTCTGCAGGGAATAAAACTGCTGTAACTAAACTGTGCGCTAGTTTGTCACTGAGACTAATAACCACACACACTAGATTAACTATGACTGAGGCTATTAACTAAGGCAAGCTCGTGCAGGTTCATTATTTCCACTGGAGGGACCACAGACTGTAAAATATAGGGAGGGACGCGCACGAAGTGCAGCGCGCTCACGCTTTTTAAGCGCACCTTGTTGGGATGACGGGGCTTTTGTTGCTAAAGTCTGAGGGAGAAGCACATGAAAATTACACAGGTTTCCAAACTCACTTAGTGTTATTATTATTGGTGCCGAATAAGAGCAAACATGTAGTGAATGCTGTTTAATGGCTTGAATCTCGATGAGTTGCATTCACCGCGTTTTCACCGCAAATGTCCGCTAAATGTAAAACCCAACCCTGTACACATCATCGCCAAAGAAGCTGGCATTTACTAAATTTAAGCTGAAACTGCAAGACAACAGTATTGCGCTGGTGGTCATTGCGAGAATCCTGCTCTGCCCCGCTTATATAGGCTAGAGAGATGAAAATCAGCGCTTAATGAGACTGAGCATTTACAATGACCAAACCCAAACCAAAACTTTTAAAGAGGTGCAGAAGTGAGACTTTTCCTCCTTTTCTTTTGTCCTTTCTTTGTTTATTAAATTGACCAACATATAAAACAATACTGCAAAATATTTTTTTCTTACAGCAATGCTTCATTTTTTTGATGCAAACCATAGATGTATTTTTCATAAAGTAACAGTAGGATTTTTTATAGCCGATAACTCGCACATTCAAGGCAGAATGATAATGAGAAATGTTATTCATTGTTAGTATTATTGACATCATTATCATCATTAAAATTCTATAATTATTAGACATTCATTGCAGTGGTGCTCATGAATTTTTGGTGGGATTTTTTCTGGTGCTCCTGAATTTTTGAAGTTGGGAGCACCGGCAATTTCAAGCCCTGCATTAGACGAATACAGTTTTTTTTTTTTATTTATTCTTATGTTTATTTATTCTTTTTTGTTTTGTCATTTAATTACAGTGTAAAATTATTTTTGTTTAAATGTTTTTAAGCACAAAGAGAGAAATTTACTATTGTTTGTTTTTATATTATTTTGTGCTGTATTAATTAGTTACTGAGCAGCAATAAATAACACTAATAAAATAAAAGGAGTTTTTCATCTTATTTTCTAAACTAGTGGGATTTGAAATCAATGAATGCATAATAATCATGATAACCGTGAAACCATGATTATTTTTTCAGACTATAATCGCACAACCAAAATCTATAATCGTTGCATCCCTACTGTAGATCAGGGATCCTCAAACTTTTTTCCATTAAGAACCACCTCACAAAAAAATTGTCTCTCCAAGTACCACCATAATGATCGCAATTGAAATACAGTACTGTAGCAGGCCTAATTAAGCAGCTACAGCTCTGCACAGTTCAAAAACATGGCAGATTAATTCTTATTATTATGAATATTTATTATTGTCAGCTATTTTACCTATTATAAAAAAATTACAAAAAGGGTTTTATACAGTTTTAACCCAAAGATTAACCAGTCTGTTAGATAAATGCTACGTTCACACTGCAGGTAAATGTGGCACGAATCTGATTTTTTCACGCTCATGTGACTCGGGTGATGACAGTGTGAACAGCCCATTAGTTTGTAAGCAAAAGAAATTAAAAAATGAGCATTTTCTCTAAACAATCAGTCAGACGTGCGCCTTTAAAAAATCTTCAGAGAGGTGGGATTCGAAGTGAAAAGGGTTTAGAGCCTCTGTTCTAACCTGATTGGTTAAACACAGATAGACTTAGGAAATTTCCACGTGTGTGCGTACGTACAATTCTGAACCATATATTAAGCATATAAATGTCAGACATCCACTAGACTGTTTAGAGCTGACTCCAGACCTGTGAAACGGATCCACAATCAAATAGAACACACACACTTAAAGTACAATCTGTTTCTTATCCAAGGCTGAGAACATTTTCATTTTAAATAAGTGGAAAGAGGAGTGGGATGCATTGGATAATAATAAAATACATGTGATCCAACCTGAAATCTCAAACAGAATTTTAAGACTCGATTTGATCAAGTGATTTTTACCAGATGTCGTATTGGGCATAAAAGATTAACTCACGCCTTTTTACTTAAAGATGAAGACCCTACTCAATGTTTGTGCTGCAAAACTCCCCTTACTGTAAAACACATTTTACTGGACTGTCCTGTTT
This sequence comes from Danio rerio, assembly GCF_052040795.2. NCBI lineage: Eukaryota > Metazoa > Chordata > Actinopteri > Cypriniformes > Danionidae > Danio > Danio rerio. Next base: position 5,114,021 of record NC_141028.1, read on the forward strand.
TTATTGATTCCAGAAGACTTTTTTATGAAAAGAACTCTCTTGAGGACATTTTTAGCAAAGTGACACCAGAAATTTTTTTTAGAATTCTTATCATGTATTAACACAAAAAAATCTCATTTAATTTGTGTATTAATTTGTTTGTCGTTCTTAATTGTTTATTTAATATTGAAATGTTCTTGCCATGAAAATAGCCTTGGTTGCTGACATGGCAATAAATGAAAAAAATACATGCATACCCAAAGCTGAGTGTACTCTCAAGCAGGAATTATACTTTCGCCTGGCGCCGCATTGCACACCTTCGCTGACTGCGCGCGCACCTCGCGAAACAGCCGAGGCTTTTATACTTGCCACGTTCGCTGTTGTGATATTCTTAAAACGACAGGGGCCGGTCAAAAGAAACCCACTGTAAAGTCAGACAGATAAACAGAGAAGTAGGAATTTTCTGGAACTACGTCATATCATAATATCGTTCAATATGTTTATACTATTGATTTTTTATTGTTTTTATACATTATTTTAATGATTGTAAGCATTTTATAACCATTCAAGATTTTTTTAATCAAATCACTTGCTTTTGTTCATATATCGGACAGTTTCACCATTTAAAGTTTATTATAATATTAATGACAACAGAACATGAGTTACTCTACAAATATATGTTTTATAATCGCAAAAATAAAAACAAAAAAGCACACTTACTAAAAAATATAGATGGTTTTTTTTTTTAGATTTAGCCCGCTCCACAATTCACACGTTACTGTCTGGCTAGTTTCTGTCCTATACTTATGCTAAAAAGACAGTGATGGTCCAATATTAAAGATCATTATCACCAATAAATCACCTGTCATGCCCAACTGAGTCTGGTTCTCTCAAGGTTTTTTTTCTTTACTCTCCTATCGATGAAGTTTTTTTTTCCTCTCCGCTGTCGCCACTGGCTTGCATGGTTCAGAATCGGTAGAGCTGCGCATTGATGAATTTGCTCTTCAGTGTTTGAACTCTCAGTAATGACTTTAAACCACACTGAACTGAGCTAAACTAAACTGAACTTAAACACTAAAGACTGAACTAACCTGATCCACTATGACCATTTATGTGAAGCTGATTTGACACAATCTACATTGTAAAAGCGCTATACAAATAAAGCTGAATTGAATTGAATAAAGCCCAGAGAAACAGGCCATCTGTAAATTGTAAACCGATAGGTTTAAATAGTCCTTCCCAGTTATCAAAGAAATACTTCTGTGACTTCATTATAGTTTTGTAACTATTAAGCTGTTTTAAATTCAAAATTAATCAAAATACATCAGTGTAAAACCTATAAATGGTGGAAAAACATATTTCTGTAGTTGTGTACCTGAGTCTCTACTTTTGCTATGGCCTCTTTTGGTTTTAATAAACTTATTTGGTTTGGTTTTTCCAAACTTTTTAACAAAAACTTTCTGCTTTCCCACAGCTGTTGCAATTTCTAGCCAAGAATTATTGATCTTTAGGTTATCTCTCTAATCACGGGTCAGAGAGATAAAGGCTAATAATTCAGGCCCCCCTGAATTATTAGCCATCCCCCCATTTATTTTTCCCCCAATTATTGTTTAACGGAGAGCAGATTTTTCAACACATTTCTAAACCTAATAGTTTTAATAACTCATCTCTAATAACTGATTTATTTTATCTTTGCCATGATGACAGTAAATAATATTTTACTTGATATTTTTCAAGACACTTCAATACAGCTTAAAGTGACATTTAAAGGCTGAACTGGGTTAATTAGGTTAACTAGGCAGGTTAGGGTAACTAGGGCAAGTTATTGTATAACGATGGTTTGTTCTGTAAACTAATCAAAAAAAAAAAAAAAGAAGTAGATTAAAGGGGTTAATAATTTTTACCTTAAAATGGTGTTTAAAAAATTAAAAACTGCTGTTATTCTAGCCGAAATAAAACGCAAGACTTTCTCCAGAAGAAAAAAATATTATAGGAAATACTGTGATAATGTATTTGCTCTGTTAAACAGCATTTGGGAAATATATGAAAAACAGGAGGACACATAATTTTGACTTCAACTGTACATGCACTAGTGGAGATTAGTTCCTTTGGTGATTTTTTTCTATCTGCTACAAAATACGACTCCCTCAAAAAATCTCTTTTCATTGTTTCTTACTTTGCAGAAAGTGGTAACGGCGTTAGACAGGACGTGGCATCCTGAACACTTTTTCTGTGCCCAGTGCGGGGCGTTCTTTGGTCCTGAAGGTGAGTAAATGCTAAACATAGAGCCAAATGGTTGCTGTCATAAAACTATATGATCATCATGTATTATCAACCCACCTCCGAAAGCAGCACCTCCAATTCACAATCTGTTCAAAGTTTCTCTTCTTGCTTGCTTTCGCCATTGCTTTTTCATTTGGTTTTGCCAAAGTAGAGTCATTAGCATATTCATACGGGGGAGGAGGCAGGGAGGGGTTTCGCGCTCGTGCAGGTGTGCTCAGTTTCACATTCATTCGGATGTACAAAGAGAATATGTGTGGGATTCGGCGTACGCAGTGTTTCATACATCTGAATTTATTACTGCGTACCCACATTTACAGCTTTGTGTGTACGCAGTGTTTTAGTATGAATTCAATGAAAGTCTTCCTACATGAGGCCCCTGGTTCATTTATTCTACAGTACACACCACATGCACATCACATTGACTTCTGATGAAATTTGTGACTTTTAAAACTTTGAAATTTGATGACCTCTGAATTAACAGGCATTGATGAACCCTCAACACGTTCTTTTTTCTTTTTTCCAGGATTTCATGAGAAGGATGGGAAGGCATATTGCCGTAAAGACTATTTTGACCTGTTCGCGCCTAAATGTGGCGGCTGTGCTCGTGCCATCCTGGAGAACTACATCTCTGCCCTGAGCTCTCTCTGGCATCCAGAGTGTTTTGTGTGCAGGGTGAGTTTATATTGAAGAGTATTCAGTGTATTCAGGGGTAGGGTTAAGGCTAATTCTTAAAAATACAGACATTATGTAAAAATATTTTTGCATTTTTTTTACCGTTTTAAAATGTACTATATTTGAAAAAGCTGTAAAATATACAATAATCTTCACAATGCAACTTTAAAATACAGTAACATACTGCAAATCTATCGTACAGTTCATATTACAGTTAAATACATTGTAATTTACCAAACTCGTTAACATTCGATGTGTGTGTGTGTGTGTATTTCAGGAGTGTTTCACGCCCTTCGTCAATGGCAGTTTCTTCGAGCATGACGGTCAGCCATACTGTGAGGTTCATTATCACGCCCGGCGCGGCTCGCTGTGCTCCGGCTGTCAGAAGCCCATCACAGGCCGCTGTATCACAGCTATGGGCAAGAAGTTTCACCCTGAGCATTTCGTCTGTGCCTTCTGCCTCAAGCAGCTCAACAAGGGCACCTTTAAAGAGCAGAACGACAAGCCGTACTGCCAGGGCTGCTTCATCAAGCTCTTCAGCTAGACGTGTGCCTGAGCGAATGAGTGTGTGAGACTTTGCGTGTTGTTTTGTTTGCCTGTTTTATGGGTGTTTGATATTCAGGTCTGACTCTCGACATCCCACATGACGTTGACGGTCGGGTTGAAATGATGGTGCCGTGCAGAGCTGTAGTGATAAATCGATGCATTGCTATCTCTGAGATTTCCCAAATGCATTGCAATTCTCTCTTGAATGGATTCAGAGCTTTGTTGATAACAGTAGATGGTTATGTGTGATTCACAAACTGCCGTATTTTGCTTGCATCCAATTCCATACACATACCACTCGATCACAGTAACCATTTTCATAGTAAGCTTTATTTACATTAATTACTTTTATATAGTATAAAAGCTGATGTGTGTCATTTGCCACACACTGAATTCAGCATGGGATGCCTTTTAGAATCATAAACAGTTTTCTATGAGGGCAAACACACCAGCGTCACCATTCGCCATCTGTTTGTGTTGCTTATTAACAAACAACTGTGTAGTAAAGACGTGCAGTGGCCAGTGTTCAACCCGCTTTACAGTACATGACTTAGCTGTATGCATAAACGGCTTTTCTTTATGAACATTTGGTGTATAGTAAAAAAAATTGTCCTTAAAAATATCACAACCTGCTATTAAAATCTAGCTTAGAGCACCACTTTCTGTTTAAACTAGCCTAAAGTGCCATTTGTTGTCAGAAACTAACCTTGTGCTCCATCTGCCTAAAGTGCCGTCTGCTAGCCTAAAACACCACCTGCTATTAAAAACTAGCCTAGTGCATCCATGCCTAGAAAGCAATCTGCTAAAACTAACCTATAGTGCCATCTGCTGGTAAAAACTAGCCTAGAGTGCCATCAGCTAGTAAAAACTAGCCTAGAATGCCATTAGCTAGCTAACCTAGAATCACATCTGCTATTTAAAACTATCCTAGAGTGCCTAGAACACCATCAGCTAACTAGCCTAGAGTGCCACTTGCTGGTCAAAACTAGTCTGGAGTGCCATCTTTTTGTAGAAACAAGCCTACAGTGCCATTAGCTGGTAAAAACAAGCCTAGAATGCCATAAGCTAGCTAACCTAGAATCACATCTGCTATTTAAAACTATCCTAGAGTGCCATCTGCTAATAAAAATCAGCCTATGGCACCATTAGCTAACTAGCCTAGAATGCCATCTACTGATGAAAACTAGCCCAGAGTGCCAGCAGCTGTTTAAAAATAGCCTAGAGCATCATCAGCTAGCTAGCCTAGAATACTAATTGCTGTTAAAAACTAGCCTAGAGCGTCCATGCTGAATAAAACTAGCCTAGAACGCCATCAACTAGTTAGCTTAAAATGGCATCTGCTGGTCAAAACTAGACTTGAGCATCCATGCTGTTTAAAACTAGCCTAGAGTGCCATCAGCTGGAAAAAATCTAGCCTAGAGCGTCCATACTGTTTAAAACTAGCCTAAAACACTAGCAGCTAGCTAGACTACAATGCCATTTGCTATTTAAAACTAGCCTTGAGTGTCATCTACTAGTGTAAAAAACACCTGCTATTAAAAACTAGCCTATTGCATCTATGCTGTTAAAAACTAGCCTAGAGTGTCCATGTTGTTAAAAACTAGCCTAGAGCACCATCAGCTGTTTAAAATGAGCCTAGAGCACCATCAGCTAGCTAGCCTAGAATGCCATCTGCTGTTTACAAATTAGCCTAGATCGCTAACAGCTAACAAGCCTAGAGGGCTATGAGCTGTTAAAAACTAGCCAAGAATGTCATCTGTTGTCTAAAACTAGCCTAGAGTGCCATCAGCTAACTAGCCTAGAGGGCCATCTGCTCGTAAAATCTAGCCTAGAATGCCATCTGCTGTCTAAAATTAGCCTAGAGCGCTATCAATTAACTAGCCTAGATAGTCATGAGCTGTTAAAAACTAGCCTAGAATAGCATCTGCTGGTAAAAACTAGCCTAGAATGCCATCTGCTGGTAAAATCTAGCCTAGAATGCCATCTGCTGTCTAAAACCAGCCTAGAGCGCTATCAATTAACTAGCCTAGATAGTCATGAGCTGTTAAAAACTAGCCTAGAATAGCATCTGCTGGTAAAAACTAGCCTAGAATGCCATCTGTTGTTTAAAACTAGCCTAGAGCACTATCAGCTAACTAACCTAGAGGGTCATCTGCTGGTAAAAACTTGCCTAAAGACTGTTGTTACAAACTAGCCTGAAGCACTACTGCTATTACACACTAGCACAGAGCACTATAGGTGGTTTAAAACTAGACTAGAGCACTATCTTCCAGTAAATACTAGCATAGAGTAAACACTTGCCTAGAGCAACACCTCCTGTTGAAAACTACCCTAGAGCGCCATCTGCTGTTAGAAACTAATCTCAGAATTGGTTGCAGAGAGAATCGTGTTGCATTCAGAAGATCTAAGCCAGTGGTGGTCAATCCTGTTCCTGGAGATCTACCTTCCTGTACAGTTTAGCTCCTACCCTGATCAAACCCACCTGAACCAATTAATTAGGACCTGAAATCCACTTGATAATTACAGACAGGTGTGCTTTATAAGGGTTGCAACTGAAATCTGCAGGAAGGTAGATCTCCAGGAACAGGATTGGCCACCCCTGATCTAAGCAGTGAGCCACACATGTCTTGCCTTGATTTATCTCCACAGCTCCAGTGTCGTGGTTCAGTAGGTGCTCTGGAAAGCCAGGTTGTTTTTAGAGGGTGAGGAATGTCCAGCTGATGTTTGAGCTGGGGTTTTGGAGAAAGTGTGTGAAAATGTTTTCTGCTCACTGGTTGAGCTGAAGTGAAGCTGTTCGATGAAGAAAACGGTTCAGAGGGGTTGATGGGAAATGTGTGCAGCATGAGACGCAATCAACAGAGATTAATGACCTGGAAATGAACAGAATAACCAATTGATGAATGTCATGAACAATTGTGCAGGTCATATATCACCCGCAAACCAAAAGGATGAATAAGAAATTATAGACATCTAGTTAAAAAAAATTATTATGATTTTTTTCATCATTCATTCATTTTTCCTTCGGCTTAGTCTCCATTTTAGAGGTCGTCACAGTGGAATGAACCACCAACTATTTCTGCATATGTTTCTTTTACGAAGTGGATGCCCTTCCAGCCGCAACCCAGTACTGGGAAACACCCATACACTCACATTCACGCATACTCATACGCTACAGCCAATTTAGTTTATTCGATTCACCTATAGTGCATGTGTTTGGACTGTGGGGGAAACCGAAGCACCCGGAGGAAACCCACACCAACACAGGGAGAACATGCAAACTCCACACAGAAATCCCAACTGGCCAAGCCAGCGACTCGAACCAACGACTTTTCTACTGTGAGGCGACAGTGCTAACCACTGAGCCACCGTGCTGCATTCATATTTTGTATAGCATTTTTATTTGATGTTATAATTATTGTTTCAATATTCAGTTTTATTTGTATTGGACTTTTTACAATATAGTTCTAAAAAACTTCTTTAAAACAAAATTGTAATTTGATATAATGTATTCTGTCCTTACACTACTTGTCAAAAGTCGTCGCCTATTCAAGTTTTTGGAACAAAACATAATGATTTATACATATATGGAGATGTATATATATATATATGGAGATGTGGAGGCTGAAGTTTGAGATGGAGCGCTATCCTGCTGAAGAATTTGTAATGTAATGGCAGCACAAATGTCTTGGTCCTTTAGGCTGTTGATGTTGCCATCCACTCTGCAGATCTCTCGCACGCCCACATACTGATTGTAACCCCAAACCATGATTATTCCTTCACCAAACTTGACTGATTTCAGCGGGAATCTTGGGTCCATGTGGGTTCCAGTAGGTCTTCTGCAGTATTTGTGATGATTTGGATGCAGCTCAACAGATGATTCATCTTTATCTACCCTCCACTTTTACAAATGATCAATTAGAAGTCAAGTTATTATTTGTTGCTTTTACAATTGAGATCGATGACAAGACTTTTGTCAGGTAGTATATATTGTGGTGAAATATGACCTGCATATGTTTTTGACAGATTCATAACATTAAAAAAATCCATTTGCTGCATTTTCATCATGTTGGCATTGAATGTCACCTCAGTGAATTGCACATTTCAGTGCCTTGTTTTTTAATACAAAATCAACTGAATGAAAAAAGACATAAAGTATACCAAACACATAGTTTTACATACAAGATATATCATTTCTAATCTACGCTGAAGTGCTTGAGAACTTAGTTTACTCACTTCTATAATCCGGAATGAATGTAATTTACCATTAATCGCTCACTTCTGTGTGTACTCTGGGACGTTTCTGCATAAAAGTGTATTTTATTAAAGAAATTTATGGGGTTAAATGCAACCTATAAGCTTCAGAAAAAAAATATTGTTTAGTTTTTTCAGCTTGTTCAATCAAAGGAAGAAAAAAAAGACGTTTTGAAACTATAATCATATGACTTCCACTGTACACACATTTTCATTCTTTTTATACTCCAAACTCTTGTACTGAAAACGGAGCTCACGTCTTATATTATTATTTAACCCAGAATATTGCTTTCATTTGGGAAATGTTTTATGCTAAATATAACTGTATTTGGGAGTTATTCACAAGATGGTTATTAAAATAAATAACCACATCATCAAAGATGGGATATTGTTTAAATAAACATCAAGTAAATGTGACTATACTGTCAAAAAATCTGTAATTTTACGTAAAATAATTTTATATAAAATAACAGCTGTTAAATTACAGAAACATACTGTAAAATAACAGACAGTAAATTACAGAAATATACCGTAAAATAGCAGACATTAAATTACAGAAATAACAGACATTAAATTACAGAAATATACCAAAAAATAGCAGACATTAAATTACAGAAATATACCGTAAACTAACAGACATTAAATTACTGAAATATACCGTAAAATAACACATTAAATTACAGAAATATACCGTAAAATAGCACATTAAATTACAGAAATATACCGTAAAATAACACATTAAATTACAGAAATATACCGTAAAATAACACATTAAATTACAAAAATATACCGTAAAATAACAGTAATTAAATTACAGAAATATACCGTAAAATAACAGACATTAAATTACAGGAATATATCGTAAAATAACAGACATTAAATTACAGAAATATACCGTAAAATAACACATTATATTATAGAAATATACGATAAAATAACAGATGTTAAATTACAGAAATATACTGTAAAATAACAAACATTAAATTGCAGAAATATACCGTAAAATAACAGATATTAACTTACAGTTTCCTTAAATTTCTAGAAAACTTCTATAGTTTAATATCTGTTATTTTACGGTGAATTTCTGCAATTTAACAGCCGTTATTTTACATTTCTTTTTGGCACCCCAGCTGCTGGAAATAAACCGTAAAATTACAGATTTTTTTTTACAGTGATATATTGTGCAATTTTTAAAAACCAATTAAAGTATCACAGTTTATAGTGGATTGATCAAATATTATACCTTTCTAATATTATAACTGCTGTATTATGATATTACAATATACTAATCTTTTTTTTTTGCATGCAAGTCTTAAAGGAGATCTATTATGCCCCTTTTTACAAGATGTAAAATAAGTCTCTGATGTTCCTTGAGTGTGTATGTGAAGTTTCAGCTTAAAATATCACATAAACAATGTTTTATAGCTCTTTGAAACTGACCCTCCAATGCTCTGTTCACACCAGACACGGCATGTGCGAATAAATCACGATATTTGCGCATAAATACACGCTTTGTTCGCATGTCAGATTCACTTCACTTAGCGTCATAAGCAGGGCTTCTGTTTGCCCGGTGACTGTAGCTAAATTGCTAACATGGATTTTATTGAGATAGTAGCTGTGCTTAGTTATTTAGATAGTAGTAGTGTTTTATGTGCTATAGGAAGGCTGAAAAACAGCATAGGTTTATTTGGCGCCGTCCACTAGATCCTTATTTCATATGTGCACCTCCTTGTTAGAGCAACCAACTTCAATGCTGAAGGGCACCGGTGCGATACCAGCTCGGAGCGGGTTGGGTGGTGTAGGACCGGGGGGGTTACATTGGTGCTGTAACCCGGATGGGAGTGAGGTTTTGGGGGGTGAATGTAATGGAGGCCAGCTAGTAAGTGCTGTGCAGGTAAACCTAGGTCCTCTGACCTCTAAAGGTGCTCTAGCAACAGACGATGAACAGTCTTTAGCCTACTTGTTAGAGCAACCGACTCCCATGCAGAAGGTCGCCAGTTCGATCCTAGCTCAGAGCAGGTTTATACCACCTGCCATCAGAAACATTAACTCCCTCACACTATTCAAATCAAGACTCAAAACCCACTTATTTAAGATGGCTTTCAATACTTAATTGATTAATTTGATCTGCACTATTGCTGTGTATATTTTAATTATTTCTTTTGATGTTTTATTGTATGGTGTCCTTGAGTTGCCAAAAAGGCGCCTTTAAATAAAATGTACTATTATTATTATTAGGGCGACGCAGTGGCGCAGTAGGTAGTGCTGTCGCCTCACAGCAAGAAGGTCGCTGGTTCGCTGGTTCGATTCTGTGTGGAGTTTGCATGCTCTCGCTGCGTTCGCGTAGGTCTCCTCCGGGTGCTCTGGTTTCCCCAACAGTCTAAAGACATGCGGTACAGGTGAATTGGGTAGGCTAAATTGTCCGTAGTGTATGAGTGTGTGTGTGAGAATGTATGCATAGATGTTTCCCAGAGAGGGGTTGCAGCTGCAAGGGTATCCGCTGCGTAAAAATATGCTGGATAAGTTGGCGGTTCATTCCGCTGTGGCGACCCCGGATTAATAAAGGGACTAAGCTGACAAGAAAATGAATGAATGAATGATTATTATTAATAGTGCCTTACACTATTGTGTTACAGGAAAAAGCAATGCGTTACTGTAATACATTACTTATGTATTGCCTTACTCCCAAAACTGCGTCATAATCCCGCCCCTACAAGAGCAAGCTCCTGATTGGTTAATGTGTGCTGAAGTTCAGATTTTCCAACTTAAGTGATTCACATCATTCACTCAACGCCACGTCAATCGCGCTGCTTTATTCGTGCAAATCGCACCACAGGATGTCTCATCGCATCTTTGTATCGACTCAACATGTAAATCACTCTCGCCTAATGCTTCATTCGTGTCTGGTGTGAACACACCATTAGGCTTTGATCCTAATTATGTAGTTTTGGCGACTGTCACTTTACATTTAAATGAGACTGTGCTCGTTTCTAAAGGAGGCGGAGCTACAGACAGTGTCAGCATAGTGGCAGATTCAAAAACAAGACTAAAGCTGCGGTCACACTAGAGTTTGTGTGTGCGAAATTCTGTCGTACGGTGCTGCGAAAAGGAGCGGGAATAAGCAAGATTATTAGACATTTAAAAAAAGCAAGCGATTGCTCCATGTTTTAAATTTCTGTCCAGAGAGGTTATGTTTTGATCCTCGATTGGTCTCACACAGTCAAGTGATGCGATTTCGCAGGTTAGAGTTCACCAACGCATTAACTTAAACACTTAACGCATGACCCCGGGTTTCCAGACTGACGCATTCGCGTGCGTATGAATGGAAGTCTATGGGGAGAAAAGTCAAGTGTGACCGCAGCTTAATGTCTTATGCTAATGAGGGAGAGATGATGTCTCTAGTGGGCGTGGCCTCCTCCTATGATGACACGTACAAGGGGAGAATGTCAATCAAAGTGTTTCTGCAGACTACTTTTATCAAGTGTGATTATAAACAAATAATATTAATAATTGTTTATGATTATTAGCTGGTTATATTCACACACTGCTGACACACAATTGTTTAAACCCTCTATAAAAGGGATTTTTGCATAATAGGTCTCCTTTAAGTGTCTTTTAAAGGGTTTTGAAAACTCAAAAAGAGCGAATGGATGAAGACGTATATTTTTAGACATGTGTTTCACTGGACTTTCAGATCAAGATGATTAAATGTAAACTCATGTCTCTGATGTTTATTGGCGTAGAGTGTTTTTTCTGAATGCCTGTCAGCAAAGATTGCATCGAATAGTAAATATACCAGCAAGTGTTTATTCTACAAAGCTTTTATATGACCCAGTGTGCCAGAAATCATTCAATCTCATCCGCCAAACACTACTTTGAAAGTAGAGGATCCTTGTCTGATTTCCTTCAAATGACTATGCCTTGATAACTTGTGATAATCTGTCTTGTCTTTCGCTGCTCGTTTCGCTCGAATGGATTTGTGCCAAAAGAAGGTGGAAATATCAGTTTTAATCCCACATTTACACTGGTCGAATGTCGTGCCTTTGTTTATTCTCACATTTTCTATCATATAATATCGATCCGCTTTTCTATTTCTGTTCACGAATAATTATTTTAATGTCTCTTCACACGTATATCATCATTTACTCAATGTGAAATCAGCTATGCATTTGTTTGTTTCTCCCGTATCACTGTCATGTTTTATTCTGTGAGTTTCTGTTTCAATTCATGCAATTATATACAAATAAATTTGGTGTTTTGAGGCACCGAAAATCTTCGTCCTGTTGTTTTTATTATTGTTGATGCAAAAAACATTCAAATGTCAGCACATTTTGCCTTGAAATTAGTACAGAAAGTGGTAAAATAATAATAGTAATCTGATAATTGTTCACATAGTATGTTAAGTTTATTTAAAATTTGAGGTACATGTTAATTAATAATTAGTTTTTACTAATTGTATACATTTGTCTTTAATTTTAGAGTGTCCATTTAAATTTCAGTTGATCCTTTAGAATTTTACACCATTTTTAATTTCAATTAAAACTTTTATTTTATTTTAGTTGACTTAGCACATAAAGATAAAGAAAAATAATATATATATATATATATGTGTATATATATATATATATATATATATATATATATATATATATATATATATATATATATATATATATATATATATTTTTTTTTTTTTTTTTTTTTTTTTTTTTTCTCATGCTGCTTAACTAAGCAAGAGACTTTTTACACAGCAGTATTTGTTTTATTTTAGATTTTTTCTAGTGGGGAAACTTCTACTTAATTCGTTTATTTTGGCTTGCAAAAACAAAATTATATATATTTTTTTATGTAAAAACTGCTGGGGTCAATATTATTACCCCCTTAATGAATTTGTATTTATTTATATATATTTTCTGGCTACAGAACAAGCCATTGTTGTGCTAACAAATAAATAAAAAAATAAACAGTGGTAAAAAAAAGTATTTAGAAGTGTTGGAACTTTCCAACGATAAATATATATAAACAGTTGCTAGCAGAATTATTAAAACCCCTTTGCAATGTTTTTTCTTTTTTAAATATTTCCCAAATAATTTTTAACAGAGCAAGGAAATTTTCACAGAATGTCTGATAATATTTTTTCTTCTAGAGAAAGTCTTATTTGTTTTATTTCGGCTAAAATAAAAGCAGTTTTTAATTTTTTAACCACCATTTTAAGGTCAAAATTTATAGCCCCTTTAAGCTATTTATTTTTCGACTGTCTACAGAACAAACCATTGTTATAGAATAACTTGCCTAATTAATATATATACTATATTAGAATACTATATACTATATTACAACTGCCTTAATCCTTCATTGTCGGCTGCACATCCATGATGCGAATCTCCCGTTCCACCACATCCCAAAGTTGCTCTATTAGATTGAGATCTGGTGACTGTGGAGACCATTTGAGTACGGTAAACTTATTGTCATATTTAAGAAACCAGTCTGAGATGATTCATGCTTTATGACATGGTGCGTTATCCTGCTGGAAGTAGCCACCAGAAAATGAGTACAATGTGGTTATAAAGGGATGGACATGGCAGGCCCCATCCCTCTCCGACAAAAGTCCAGAATTTGTCTCTACATGAGCTCATTTGTCCTATTTTGACTGCTATGCCATCATAGTAAAAATAACCCATCGAAGCCAAGCGGAATCCTCTGTTGGCTGTCACTTTGGCAGGACTTCAGCTAATCAGTTTTGGCCAATGCTAACAAATATTTAAATTTTATAGTCTGACTTTCGCTACTGTATTGTTTTTAAATAGAGAAAACATTTTACAAGTAGGAATGCAATGATTATATATTTTGGTTGTACGATTATAGTCTAAGAGATAATCACGGTTTCACGGTTATCTAGATCATTTGCATTTACTGATTTCAAAACCCCAGTAGTTTAAAACTAGTTTAAAATTGTTTTAAATTTCGTTTTGTAGTTTGGGTTTAACTAAATATTTGTTGCCGTTCTAACCGTTTAAGTTCATTTAACCGAATAAATAAAAATCTGTGGTGTTCAGGTCCTAATTAATTGGTTCAGGTGTGTTTGATATGGGTAGCAACTGAAATCTGCTGGAAGGTGGCTCTCCAGGAGCAGGGTTGGCCACCCCTGGACTAGCCTAGGGAAAATGTTCTGTTGTATTTTAGCTGATCTTATCTTCTCTGATGTGTTTATTACAGAATGATTTTGAATTGTCTAAACTTCCTATAAAACTTTCTGCTTTTCATCAACAAGTGCTATTATATTGGAAACTAATATTTAAACATAATTTTAGCCCACATAACATATCTATTTGGAATAATAGGTGTATTTTGGTGAATAAAAAATCATTGTTTATTGACGAATGGTGGAAGAATGGCATATGGTCAATAACACATGTTATGGATGATTCAGGAAATATGTTGAGTCATGATGCTTTCTGTAGAAAATACCAAATAAGTTGTTCTCCTAAAAGATATGATAAAATTATCAAAAATATACCACTGCAAATAGTTAACCTAGTAAAAGAACAAATAAAATATTCAACGATAAATCCAAAAATAATTGATCTTAAGATAGAGAATGTTAACTTTACAGATAGAAAATGCTCAAACAAATTTTTGAGAGATTGTCTAACACAGTGTTGTTTTCCAGGACCTGTTAAGAGAGCTTATATTTTGTCTCATTATGATAAGAAAATTATTTATGATATTAGAAAAAGATTTCTTCCATATCCTGTTAATCCTAAATGTAAGGAAGTGCACTTTAAAATTATGAATCACATTTATCCTGCAAAAGAATTTCTAAGGTTAAAATTCAATATTGATGACTCAAATGTATGCCAGTTTTGTAAGATAGATATAGAAACAACTGAACACTTGTTTTTCCAATGTAATGAGGTACAAAGATTTTGGGATGAAGCACTAGTTTGGATACAACAGAAAATATCTATAAGACTTGTCTTCTCATGGGAAATTATTAAGTTTGGCCTAATACTTCAGGATAAAAAGATATCTTATATAATTAATAATTTGATGTTGTTATTAAAATTCCATATTCATAAATGTAAATTTTTTTAAACTCCCCCAAGACTAGTGGTATTTAAAGAAGAGTTTGTGATGTATTTGAAGACATTAAGAGAGATGAAAAGCCAAAAAGCAAGATATCTATATTCATCATTGAATGATTTTGGTTTCATATTTTAAAGACTTTAACACCCCTGCTACTTAAGTTTCTTTAGCATTTATTTTTTGTTAATTATGTTGTATTATTTATTTATATATGTTGTATTATTAACGAGGATACTAAGATTGTAAATGTATGCAATTTGATTGTTATCTCAGTCTTTTGTGTAATTCTAAAATGTATTAATGCCTTTCTGTTACTGTTCAACATTGTTAATAAAAAAAAAAAAAAAAATCTTCTCTGATGTGCTGATCTGCGCCATCTAGAGGCACTGCAGGGAAACACACAGTCAGCCCAGAGCAGCACGTGGCTGCGCGCCGTAATGACTCCGGAAGTGACGACTTAAATCCTTTCCAGATCGAGGCCGGCAAGATGGCGGCGGACACGCAGGTTGGTGTGATTGGAACCGTAGCTGCATGAGCTTTAAAACACAAACTTTTCTTCTGTTTCTCTCTGCTTTTAAATGAGTTTTCAGACTCGCTGACGAGTCATCTGTGAACGCGTGATCTTCAGACGCGCCAGAACGCGCAGAGTGCGCGCGACTGCACCAATGTGTCAATAATGTGCATTAATAATGAAAAACTGACCATTACTAATGACTCCATTAATTAATAAACACATTTACAAGGACTCTACTGTAATTTGAAAGAGAATGAGGGTGATTTACGCTACGTGTGTCGCACTTATTTATGAAGCTGCTGCTCTCAAACACAATTACTTCAGTCGTTAATAAAAAGGTGGCAAGTTTTGTGATCCTTACTGAGGTTAAAGCATGTTTTTTGAACTTATATCTCTGTTTTATTGTGCTAATCTTCAAAATGCGGTGTAAATACTGTGGTACATATATATAAAAAAAAGCTTATCAACAGTCACCTGATATCACATCTGTACTTTGTATAAGGCGTCTCTGTTTAAGATGGAAATAATACGTTTTACCTCAACTGTAAATGTCAATGGAGATAGTTTCTCTGTATATGAGTTTAATTTTAAATCATTAAAGACATTTGTAAATTTTCAGTCGCAACCAAAATTGTTCTGTCATGCATTATTGTAAAAGCAATACATATCGAGGAGTTCTCTGAGCATAAACAAGTTCTTTCGTATAACTAGCACTTGAAGATTGTCTGAGATTTTCATCGAAAATAAACATTTTTTTTTCTCATCCTCCTTTGTTTATGTTGTGATATTTCACTTTGAAGAACAGGAAAATGACTTATTCTTTGCCATAAAAAGTGATATTACAGAACATACACACAGGAGCCTGATAACAATACACATTTTGGAGGAAAATTTCAGACGGCATTTAGAGTTTTTTGCGACTAAACTTTTCACTTGTTGTCTGTATTGCCTCTTGTTGAATTGCTAAACGCCTCTTCAATTTTATTGAGGTAAAGATGTTTTTTATTCACACATTCGTTCAGTGACAGCTCCTTACATTGTTTAACATGGTACTTTGAATATTCGAACTGAAATCACATGCAAGTACACTGCAAAAAATGCTTTTCTTACTTAGATTTTTTGTCTTGTTTCTAATCCAAATATCTAAAAATTCCTAAATCAAGAAGAATTTTCTACACAAGCGCAACATATTGTCTTGTTTTGAGAAATAATATGCCATTATTAAGTGAGTTTTTCCTTAAAACAAGCTAAATAATCTTATGTCAAAAGAAAAAAACTGATTATTTAGCTTGTTTTAAGGAAAAACTCACTTAATAATGGCATATTATTTACATTTACATTTAGTCATTTAGCAGACGCATATTATTTCTCAAAACAAGACAATATGTTGTGCTTGTGTAGAAAATTCTTCTTGATATAAGAAATTTTAGATATTTAGACTAGAAACAAGACAAAAATCTAAACAAGAAAAGCATTTTTTTGCAGCGTATGACTTCAAAACAACATTAGCACTCTTCAATCGACTGTGAACAATGCTGTACTTTGATTGTTGGCTGCTAATATGATTTTACTATTTAGAATTTCCAATTAATACTTTTCTGAGATCATATTATTTATGAGAAAGACTGAATGTGCGAATATAAAACCCACTTTACCTCTATCTAAATTGTAAGTAACTTTGGACAAAAGCATCTGCTCAGAGACTAGGCATGGGCCGGTATAAGTTTCTGACAGTATGATAAGCTTGGATAAAAATATCACGGTTTCACGGTATCACATTATTGTGATTACTGCTCTAAAATATATTCTTTTAAAATGTCTTAGTAAAAAAAACAACAGCTTCTTTTACCCATTAAACGATATATTTTATTTCAGGATATTATTAAACAGTAAAAATGTCAGGCTAAATAATTGAGATAAATCACTGACTTCTACAGTACTGTCTTCATTAGTTTCAAAAACACAGATTTCCTTACAACACAATGGGAAACACTTAAAAAAAACTCAACATAAACTTTAGGAACGGTATATCATAAATTTTTGGCGGTTTTAATATCTTGACTTTCCAAACCGGGGTAAACCTTGAAACCTTTTATCATCTTAAGCCTATCAGAGACTAAATGTAAATGTGCTGTGATTAAAACACATAATTAAACATGCGTACAAATCTAAAAAGCTCCAATGTGGTATGAATATATGGGATTTATATGTCTTTGTTTGGTTGCTAGTCTCTCTGAAAGTGTATCGTGTTAGTAGTCATCTGATGTTGTGTGTGTGTGTCTTTGTAGGGACAGGTTTCAGACACACTGAAGAGATTCGCTGTGAAAGTCACGTCATCCAGTGTTAAAGAGCGCAAAGAAATTCTTGGAGAACTGAAGGAATGTGTGAAGGGAAAAGGTGAGTTTACCTGTTGCTGGTGTGTTGTGTCAGATAAAAAAAGATGGATATTTGTTTGCATTAATTAGTTGTGAAAAACAGTCTCTTTTGATAACCAAAGCTTTATTTATTGGTTTAATAAATGTGGTTCAGGACCACAAAAGCTATTTTGAATAAATAATATTTTATCTGGTAAGGCACAATGATTTAAGTTTGAATAATATGAGGTGAAATGCATTATGTGGGTCAAAATGACAAATGACAAAGTGTATCCCGGCCAGTAGCAGCAGCAGAGAAAAGGTGTTCAGTGAGCGAAGGACTGCACTAAAGCCATTTACAGTGGATTCAATAATGTTCCCCCACAAAACACATAACCTAATCTTGATGAGTAAAGAATTTCAAATTATAACTAAATATTAATAAAATCATAATGTATGCAGAGTGTACAGGCTAATGCTGGCATTATTCTTTTATTATTCAGCTTCACCATCGCCTTATTGTGAAGTGAAGTGGCAAAACAAATCCCACTGAGCCTTTATCTTAATTTCGTTATTGCCAAAAATCCGTCATCATTTATCATTTATTTTAATTCATTTGCTAGAGGTGTGAACCTATACTGGTCTCACGGTTCGGTTCGGTTACGATTATCATGCCATCGATTCGGTTCAATTCAATGTCTCGGTGCATCATGGTGCATTGACGGTGCTTTCCATATATAGTGTTATATTTTAGGGGGGAGGCTATAACAAGCTGTCTGTATAAACACACAGACACACAGCAACACACTGTCTCTCATTCAAACACATTCACAAACATAGACAGCATCAAACAAACACGCACACACACACAAACAAACACACTTAAGCCCTTGCATCAGGGAGAGCTCGCGCTAAGCGGAGCAGAAAAACGAAAAAAACAAAAAAAAAATAAGCACTTTTGTGACGGTCCCTTACTGAGAGCTCCTCTTAGCGCGAGCTCTGCCGGCTAAAGTAAACACAGACTGCGAGGGCTTAAACGGAGCAGTGCTCGTAATGTCGAGTGAAAAAAAGAAAGACAGCTGTGAAACATAACCAGCTTTGTCTTTCTGTAGGAAACACACTTTAGATCTTTTTAGGGTAAGCGTTTTTTGAGTTATTGCCGTCTATAACTGAATGTGTGTCAGGAAAATCGAAAACAAAAGCAACTGAACCGCGCTCATTTCTGGCGCCCCACTGGATGTACAGCGCCCTAAGCATTTCCCTATGGTGCCTATGCCACGGGCCGGCCCTGAGTTGGCTGAGTGTTGTAAATAACGGAGATAAATGACGTCAAGACATAATAACCGGTTATGGTTATTACTGAATCGATACTGAATTGTCCGCGTCTGCATCGCGGTGCACCGAAGAAACAATTAATTTTGACACCCCTATCATTTGCTAAGAAATACTTATTTTTATTGGTGCGTTGGCCAATTTAAATGTTAAGTGTATGTACCCAGGCCTATTTAGAGTGTTGAGATGTTAAGATGTTACAGGGGGCTTATTTTGTTTTGTTTTTTCCAACTTGGCCTGTAGCCTATGTTATGGATAAGTAATGTTAACGCATATAAACAACTCATTCATGAAAAAAGACAAAAGAGCTGTGCATGTGCACATTTGGATAATGTCGGGCTATAAACGGGTTCGGGCTTTTAAAAAGCTGTCAATCAAAATGTACCTGTCGGGTTCAGGCTCTATCGGGCCTACCTTTCATAGCCTGATTACAGCTCTAGTTCAGACGCCCCCTCACAGTCAGCTATAACGGTTTCATTTCACCACCAGACACCCAAAAGGCAGGTTATCTGCGGGTTATCCATACTGTGGCGAGGCACAATTTATTTTAATCTAACGAAAACATTAAAATGAGTAGCCTATTCCAAAGAAATTATATAATATTTGGGTCTTAAATTATATTTGTTGAGGACTTAAAAAGGTCTTAAAAAACATTAAATTTTACTTTTAAAATGGTGCAAGAACCCTGAGTTGTTTCTTGTACATGTCCTACTCTAAATAGATCAACAAGTTTTAAATGATTAATGCGCATTGCTAAGTGCTTCGTTTAGACAAATTTGAAGGTGATTCATTCAGTATTTAGATCAGATGTAGCTTTGCTAAATATTCTTTAATTAATTTCCCTTCGGCTTAGTCTTTAATTTATTAGTGGTCGCCACAGCGGAATGAACCGCCGGCTATTATATGTTTATTTTATATTATATGCTATTACATATGCTTTACACAGCGGATACTCTTCCAGCCGCAGCCAAGTACTGGGAAACACCCATACACACTCACATTCACACTCATAGACTACGGCCAATTCAGTTCATCCAATTCCCCTATAGCGCATGTGTTTGGACTGTCGGGGAAACTGGAGCACCCAGAGGAAACCCACGCCAACACGGAGAGAAAATGCAAACTCCACACAGAAATGCCAACTGGTTCAGCTAGGACTCAAACCAATGACTTTCTTGCTATGAGGCGACTAACCAATGAGCCTCAATACCACCTTGCTAAATATCATCCTGTCCTATTCCATAGCATATTATTCTATAGTAAACATCAATGGAAAGCTTATTTATTCTGCTTTCAGATGATGCCTAAATCTCAGTTTCACAAATTGAACTCTTGTTGCTGGCTTTTGTGGTCCATGGTCACAAAAACAACCGTGATTTCATCAGTACTATTTAACCTTTTTTTTTTTTTTTTTTTACAGTTTCTAATATTTGTTTTCTGTTAGAATATACATCAAAATATATATTTATATCTGTGACAAAAATCTATTATTAAATCATCATTACTCCAGTCTTCAGTGTCACATGATCTTTCAAAAATCATTTTAATATGCCTGTTTGATGCTTAAGAAACATATATAGACGACATTATAATAAAGAATAATATTGCTTCGCCTAACTTGTGAACAGTGCTGTATTTGAGCTGTTCTTGAGAAACAAACCCAAATGTATTCGGTGAAATAAGTAAGTATTTAATTTGAATTCTTTGTGTTGTATTGTTTGTTCAGAGCTTCCAGAGCCGGCCATCAAAGGACTGTGCAGACTCTTCTATCTCACGCTGCACAGATACAGGTGAGTGTGTGTGTGTGTTTCTTCTCATCAGAATTCACAACATTCATTTATAAAGCACATTTAAACACAATTTAAGTTATTTCAAAGTGCTATACAACGGTTTCCACAGGTCATGGATTTTTAAAAGATGTATTTTAGACATTGAGTTAGGGAATTTGTGTAGTGTTTGTCCAGGTGATGGAATATCGGGGATTTGGTTTTATTGTGTTAATTTTAGCATCTATCTATCTGTCTGTCTGTCTGTCCGTCTAATATATGACCAGGGTTCATACAGTCTTGGAAAATCTGGAAATGTCATGGAATTTTGAGGCATTTCTTGGCATTTTCCAGACCTAGAAAAGTTTTGGAAAATCTGAAAAACCTACAAAGTTTTGGAAAAGTCATGAAAATTAGTTTAACAATTATCTGTATACTTAAATATGAGTTAGTTGTCTTTACTTCTTTTCTGTCCTTGGCCAAACTCATGCTCTCACATTATTAGTACTGCGTGAGCATTATATAAATACATTTTACGTATATAAAAGGATGAATTTAAACTAAATAACAGGGTGTCCGCGGTCTTAAAGTCTTAAATTTCAAAAACTAAATTTTAGACCCTAAAAAGTCTTAAATTCACTGAAATATTATGTTATGTGTCTTAAATGATTTTTTTAAAGCGGTCTTAATTTCCCTCTGCTCAAGTAAAGCTACACATTCAGGCCAACATCCCCTCCAATCACCAACAATCCATCTTAATAAAACCTTTTTTTTTAAATATTTAGATTTATATTTAAGTTTTTTTATTGCAAAGAGATGCAATTTACAGTAGCTGTTAGAATATTTCACAGTAATTCCTCCAATTCCCAGGGAAAAAAAATAAAAAAAACAATAACAATAGTTCCTTATGAAAATAACAGAGCAATATATCCTTTTACGTTGTTTTCGATTCATTCAAAAACTCTTTACTAAAGAGGGAGTAGACATAATATTTATGAATAGGCGTGAGCTTAAAGATTTGTTACAGAAACACATTAGGTTGAATAGAAGTTATACTTAATCAATTTAGACCAAAAGCCAACAAATATATATTTTTTGATGATTTATGTATTTGTCTCCACAATAAATATACTTTTAACAATGTTAAACTTGTCATTTTTTGTCGAAACAAAATATTATGTTGAAAAACGTGTATACAACAACACGTTGCTAAGAAATAATTAAATTTGGTGGCAAGCAAAGAAAATCCAATGGCCCAACCGGGCCATTAGAAATAATCATTAGTGTTTAGCCTTGTATAAGTCTACAATTTCATTCATAATGGTCTTAAAACTCTTAAATTTGACTTGACCTGCAGAAAGCCTGAAATAGATTGTTGCTTGTTATGCTGTAATAACTTTGAACATGCGTTACTTGTTATTTACAACGTATAGGGAGACATGAAACGTTAGGTCATAAAAATTGACTTGAAAGTCCTGGAAAGTCATTGAATTTTAGTAGTAAAAATGTGTATGAACCCTGTATGACACACAATCAAGCCTGAAATGATTCATTCCCCTGGCAAAGTCAGGCTTAAAATTATATAAAGATTTAATTTTACTTCAAGAAATATTTTTTCCCACAATGATCCCTCTTGTACATCATATTGTTATCTTGGAGAAGCATGTGTCACTTCTGGTAAATAAATAAATAAAAATAAAAAAAAACTTGCTGGTTGAATAAAAGTTTCTTTATGTCAGAATTTGCCAGGGGTGTCAATAATTCCGGGCTTGACTGTGTATATTTGTACCTTCTTGTTTGATGTTTCACGTCTATTGTTATGGTTATAGGCAAATTTTCAGCTCAATTTTATTCATTTGACACTCGTCAACTAGCAGCTGAAGTCAAATGCAGTTTCCCTGCTGAAAAATCCAGCTTAAACCAGCCTGGGCTGGTTGGCTGGTTTTAGCTGGTTGACCAGGCTGGTTTTAGAGGGGTTTTGGCCATTTCCAGGCTGGTTTTCAGCCATTTCCAGCCTGGTCTTAGCTGGTCAGGCTGGAAATTGACCAGCTAAATCCAGCTAAAATCAGCTTTACCAGCCTGGTTTAAGCTGGACATAGCTGGTTTTGGCTGGGCTCCCAGCCTGGCTAAGCTGGTCAAGCTGGTTTTAGCTGGTCATCTCCCAGTCTGACCAGCTAAGACCAGGCTGGAAATGGCTGGAAACCAGCCTGGAAATGGCCAAAACCCCTCTAAAACCAGCCTGGTCGACCAGCTAAAACCAGCCAACCAGCCTAGGCTCGTTTAAGCTGTTTTTTCAGCAGGGTTCTGTTTATGTTAACTAAGCCAAACATGTCAGGAAAATATACATTTCAGGAGCTATATGTATGTGTAAAGAATTATTAGCCCTACTGAATTATTAGCACTCCTATATGTTTTTTTTAACACATTTCTAAACATAATAGTTTTTAATAACTCATTTCTAATAACTGGTTTCTTTTATCTTTGTTATGATGACAGTAAATAATATTTGACTAGATATTTTCAAGACACTAGTCTTTAGCTTAAAGTGACATTTAAAGGCTTAACTAGGTTAACTAGGCAGGTTGGAATAATTAGGCAAGTCATTGTTTAACAGTGGTTTGTTCTGTAGACTTGAAAGCAAATATTGCTTAAGGGGGCTAATATTATTGATCTTAAAATGGCTTTAAAACAAATAAAAACTGCTTTTATTCTAGCCAAAATAAAATAAATTAGACTTTCTCCAAAGAAATATGTTAATGGAGATACTGTGAAAAATTCATGAAACTGTTAAACATCATTTGGGAAATAATTGAAAAGGAAAGGGGGAAATCATTTTGACTTCAACCATATATATTTATTTATACAACAGATCTGTCTGGTTCTCAAATCTGATTGGCTGATAGCCGTGCAATATTCTGCAATATCAGAACTCCTACAGCCTCTTTACCCTTTGTGTATTACTCCGCCCACATACAGCCAGCAAAAAGCAGACACTACAGATCTAAAGTTTAAAAGATGCTTGCTCAGCTGTTTAACTGTCAGCTTATGATTTGAATCCAACGCGGAAGAAAGTAGTTCCTCATACACAAGGGTTTTTGAGACTCTCCATGTTTGATTTAGTTTTTATATACACAATTATGCCGTCAAACTGTTGTATAAACGCAATATCACGCGAGTAGCAGTGCGATATGGCTGTATATCGGCACTGGTGGGGCACTAAGGCACTCGGCCCACCTGCGGATATACAGCCATATCGCAATGCTACTTGTGTGATATTGCTCATATAACACATACATTTAACGTAAACATTTATTTAAAAATAACAAGAAACACCTGTTAAAGCAGATGTTGCTGTGTTCCTCTCTCTCCTCAGAGATGCTGCGTCTCGGCGAGCATTACTGTCTGTCATCGAGGTGCTGGTTCAGTCTCAGCCTGATGTGGTGGCCTGTAATCTGCCTTCAGGTCTGCTCAGCTGTGGTGTGGTCAGTAGAGGAGCGATGCCCGGGTGAGTGAACGCTCTCAGCCTACAGATGCCAGCTAATGTCTTGTATCATTAGAGCTGAGCGGTATTTGAAAATAAATGACATTTTGAAATGTGCGTTTTTATTCAATGTTTGACATAATCTAAACAAAAAAATGAAGAGAGGGCGGGACACAGAGTAGCTCCTCCCTTTAAAAAAATAAACAGCCTATAGCATTTTGTTTTATCATAGCGCTGCCAGTGTGAGTGGTGAAGCTCAAGCACATCAAATGTGAAGCGTCTTGAAGGGGGCGGGGCATGTCAGATACTAGAGAGCATTTGATTGGTTAAGATTTGATGAGAAACTAGAGTAGGAGGTGACGTGAAAAAAATCAGTTATCCATTTAGATAGAAGTGACAAACTACAAACTTTGTATGTTTACATTAGCTTTAGATGTTTTACATGCTAATTTTGTTACTGATTTGTAGCGCTTTAGCTTATAGATATCCTAAAATTTAACATACTGATAGTAACATCTCAAGAACTTTATTTTAATTTCATGAGTCTTTTTAATAGTAATTACATATTAAAAAAGAGACAATGTAAACATTATAAATCTGAAAGACGTATATTTAAAATTGCTGATTAAAATGAGCACTGGTTGTGTTGTGGTAAATCATGCAGTTATAAATGGATTGTCATGAATTGTGTGCAGGAAGAGTTCGGCGTCTGGAGCGTGCTGCGCTCTGCCCTGGACCTGTCTGATCGTCCGCTTCGTCTTTCCCACCGCAGAAAAGAGAGAAGGTGCCAACTGGAAGAAACTGGTTAGTGCTTTTGAGTGATCACATAGACTATTGCATTACTTTGTTTTAGGGATGTGCATCTCAAAAACTGAGGCTATACGATACACATCTCAATGCATAGCCAACGACATAATAAATGCACAACAATACGAAACATCATGATATACATGAAGCAGTTATATCTTACTAGTACCGAGTTAGACCACCTTTTGCCTTTAGAACTGCCTTAATCCTTCATGGATTAGATTTAAAAAGGTGCTGGAAATATTCCTGAGAGATTTTGCTCCATATTGACATGATAGTATCACACAGTTGCTGCAGATTTGTCGGCTGCACATCCATGATGCCAATCTCCCGTTCCACCACATCCCAAAGGTGCTCTATTGGATTGAGATCTGGTGACTGTGGAGGCCATTTGAGTACAGCAATTTATTTGTCATGTTCAAGAAACCAGTCTGAGATGATTCACGCTTTTTGACATGGTGTGTTATCCTGCTGGAAGTAGCCATCAGAAGATGGAGACACTGTGGTCATAAAGGGATGGACATGGTCAGCAACAATACTCAGGTAGGATGACACGATGCTCAATTGGTACTAATGGGCCCAAAGTGTGACAAGAAAATCTCCCCCACGCCATTACACCACCACCACCAGCCTGAACTGTTGATAAAAGGCAGGATGGATCCATGCTTTCATGTTGTTGACACCTAGCATCCGAATGTGGCAGCAGAGATCGAGACTCATCAGAGCAGGCAATGTTTCTCCAATCTTCTATTGTCCAGTTTTGATGAGTCTGTGTGAATTGTAGCCTCAGTTTCCTTCTCTTAGCTGACAGGAGTGACACCCTGTGTGGTCCTCTGCTGCTGTAGCCCATCTACCTCAAGGTTGGACGTGTTGTGCTTTTAGAGATGCTCTTCTGCAGACGTCAGTTGTAACGAGTGCTTATTTGAGTTACTGTTGCCTTTCTATTAGCTAGAACCAGTCTGGCCATTCTCCTCAGGCATCAACAAGACATTTGCACCCACAGAACTGCCACTCACTGGATATTTTCTCTTTTTCAGACCTTTCTCTGTAAACCCTAGAGATGGTTGTGCGTGAAAATCCCAGTAGATCAGCAGTTTCTGAAATACTCAGACCAGCCCGTCTGGCACCAACAACCATGGCACGTTCAAAGTCACCTAAATCACCTTTCTTCCCCATTCTGATGCTCGGTTTGATCTGCAGCAGATTGTCTTGACCATGTCTACATGCCTAAATGCATTGAGTTGCTGCCATGTGATTGGCTGATTAGATAATTGCGTTAACTGGCAGTTGGACAGGTGTACCTAATAAAGTGACCGGTGAGTGTATGTTAGGAATGATGCATCGCAATTTAAATACCAACTTGTGTCCAATGCACTTTTTTTAAACCGATGCGTCACATTATTTATTTATTTATTTTTTAACCAATGTACAGAGCAAATCTGGGAATCTTCTCATGCCTAGATTGTCAGTCGAGGGTTTGGTTTAGCCAGTGATATCTGCTTTTTTGTTGTTTATGAGCTTTACCTGCGTTCCATCCCATCATGTTCTTCCTTTCTGTCTCCTCCAATCAGGTGGAGGTTCAGAGTTTGCTGCTGGCAGAGGCAGTAGGCGGAGCCTCAGGGAACGCTCTCAAGTCAATCAACAAACACTTCAACAAGCTGTGGAAGGAGGTGAAGCTGAGCTCATTCAGTCTGATGTGTTGTGCTGTTCAGAGGAAAACAGAGAAGAACTCAAATATAATGATAGAATAGAAAAAAGTCACTTTTATATTTCAAAAATGTAGAACTTATTTTTTTGCATCATCTTTTCATGTAGTAGACTCAACTTAAAATTGTAAGGCAACGTGCTGCACAGCTTTGTTTGAGTTGACTCAACTTTAGTACTGCCTTTAATGCAATTTTTAAATTGAGACAACTAAAAATACTTTTCAGCAAGTTGCATTACAATTTAAAGTTGGGTCAGCTTTTTTTTAACAGTGCAGGAAGAACCATCAGCAGTAGTTTACAGAATAAAGCAAACGTTACAAAACTTCATAAATCCAGAAAAACAGAGAATTTTCTAGCGGTCTTGATTTTTTCGATAGCTGTACATCTGTCTCTGCTAATGTAAGAGTTGCTCAGGTGAAATAATGTTCACCGATAAGTGTATAATGTGTGCTCTTCAGTGTTATATGAAGTGTGTGTGTGTGTGTTTGTACAGCACCCGGGTCTGGTGGATCAGTACATGAGCACTGTGTTGAGTCTGGATCAGAGTTGTGTGTTTGTTCCTCTGCTGGGGTTGTGTGTTGATTTCTGCACAGCACAGAAAGACATCGCCACTGTCAACAAACACAAGGTGAGAAATCTGTTGACAACTCTGCTGCTTTATTGATGTTTGTGGGTGTGTGTGTGTGTGTGTGTGTGTGTCATTGAGATGCTGTAGAAGTTTGTTAAAAGATTAAAATAGTTCATAATTATAAAATAATTATTCTTCAGTTTTTGTCAGTGTTTTTGGGTTAAAAAATAGTTTTGGGGTTGATGTTTTTTTGTATTATTTTAATTTGAGTTATTTTAGTACACTTAACTAAATGTAAATAAAAGATTTCTTGACAACTAGCTGATTTTTCTTTTGTTTTGGAAATGTTATGTCATTTTAGTCAAGTTACAAAACTAATTTACAAATGTATAAAGGCTTTTATTAGTAATGTTGATATTTTATTATGGTTATCATTTTAATTTCTGTGCGTAATTGTAAGAAATTAGTCATTAATAAATTTTTTTTCACTATGATTGTTATTTAAAAATGATTTTATTGGTTGACTGAAACAGCTAGCACTTTATCGTCGTTACACGTGGGCTGTGCATTTTGCTATAGTTATATTATGCATAATTGCATGCAACTAACCCCAAACATAACCCCTAGCCTAACCCTAAACATATACTAAGGGCCAATCCCAATTATACCCCTAAAGCCTGGTTTATACTTCTGCGTCAAGTGACCGACGTAACCCAAGGCGCATGCAACGCGCGTGGCTGTGCTTTTATACTTCTGCGCGCTGTCTCTGTTGGTCTGCATTAACACTTCCAAAACGCTAGTTGGCAGTGAGGTGTTAATGCTCCTCTGTGTCGAGTCTCTTCGCCTGTGTTTTGTTCTTTCTGAACGCTTCCAGGATGTACAAGTGGCTCAAACTTGCTCATTTTGAGGCAGGAACCGGCGGACGTGCAACAACTTTAACTATGAGGTAAACACAAAACAAAACTTTCCATCCGGAGCTCATTCGCGGGACTCTACACTTGGAAACAATCGCTCCATCAGGCTCGCACCATTCACGCGGCTCTCGGTCCCGCCCAGACTCGTCAGCGCTACCAAGCCGACCAATCACAGAGCTTGCGTTATGCGTCGTTGCGACGTGTAGTTACATTTTTTGAGAGGTGCACGTCAGCGAAGCCGACGGCCACGGCGAAGGGCTATGCATCAATGCCGTAGCATACGCGTGCGCTTGACGTAGAAGTATAAATCAGCCTTAAGTGCATGTAGTTAATTAAGATGACTCACTACATGACCGTGTACAGAAACATTATTTTTATAGTTTTACTTAGCGTTAACCATGGCATCTCTATTGTGCTTCAGGCAGCTCTCCTGGATCTCTACATGAAGACGGTGCTGATGAGTAAAACCAGACCACTTCAGCACATACTGGTGAGAGTCATGCTATTGCTGTTCAATAATAATGAAAAAACCCTGCTAAACTGACTGAAGACATGTTATGGCATCTGTATTCTGGTGCTCTGATGACTGAAGTGCTTGTTTAATCCTCATTTGTAATTCGATTTAGGTAAAAGCATCTGCTGAATGAGTAAATCTAAACTCTTGGCATTGTGAAGATCATAAAGCTAATGTTGAGTGTGTGTTTTCAGGAAAAGAGCGGCCCTATTCTTCGCCACATGTCTCACGCTGAGTTTAAGGAGCAGCTGCTGCCCACATTACAGAAAGCTCTTCTGCGCAGCCCTGAGAACTGCATGCAGAGTGAGTCAAACTGATGTTACCTTTAGATTGAATTTAAACACTATACTTTTTTTTTTTTGAACTGTTTATTTTGAATTAGTAAATGAAAAATGTACATATCTAATTGTGAATGTTAAATAACTTTGTTGTTCTTGCATCTAGCGGTCAGAAATAAAATGAAAGTTTGCTAACACTATTTTAAGGGCCATGAAACACCTCTAGTTTGAAAAAAGTCAGGAAAGTGGGTGTGTCCAGCTCTGTTGAGGTGGGAGTGTCGGGGGAGGGAAAGCATATAAATGGGCGTTTCCGTTTGGGCATGCGCTGATTTTCACAGAGGCAAAACAAACACACAGACGCAGGGGAGAAAGACAATGACTGTGTTTACAAGGGCATCAGTCATCAAATCATGTGTCAAATTATTAATTTGTCGACTTTAACTGCAGTTTGGCACTTTCACTTTGATTCTGGAACATTTCCCCATGACAAACGAGATATTGGATGCGAGGTACTGCTGGAAGAGTGTAGTTCTAATCGTTTCAGCATCGAAATCGCGATATGTGCATCCGCAATAGTCACATCGCAGGAGGTGCGATGCAAAGCAAAAAAACAAAACAAATTATATATATATATAATCCGAATACCGTATTCGGCTCCACCATATATATATATATATATATATATATATATATATATATATATATATATATATGGTGGAGCCGAATACGGTATTCGGATAAGCACGAATAGCGTGTTTTTACCAACACTTATTTCGAACAAATACTTGAAAATTTATTTGTATTCGGGAACAAGAAAAACATATCAAAAAGCTGGGTTTCCTCATGAGACCGCAGTGCATGCCAGCGTGAGTGAGTGAGTGAGACAGACAGACAGACGTTTAGGAGTCGGGGAGCGGGGTGGGGCCGGGGTAAAAGGTGACTGACGCAGGCTGCTGCTCCACACAGCAATAGAGAAGGCTTGGCAGAGCGAAAAATACTTTACTGCATTACTATTTTTGTTAAATAAATTTTTGTATCTGAACTGGGTTCCAGAGGCAGTTTATAAACTTGTAGCGTACTTAAAGCAAAGTTTGATTGGTATATTATTCCATTACGCTGCATTATTGACGTCTGCAATCTGTTGCTCTGTTTACATAAGTTAGCTCTGTTAGCACGGTAATTAAGACAATAGACAATTTTATGCACTTATAGGAGTTTTATGGTACGTTTAAATTACTGTCATTTGCAGACAGCAAGATATATGCTAAGCTAGTTAACCTTAGCATAGCTTCCCGTCACTTTTATGTGAAAGAATTTTACAGTCAGTGGTGAAGCAGATAAAACAGTGATACTGTATGTAATGTGTGCAAAAGTATATCTTAAGTATATATATGTGTAAATATTGCAATACATATCGCAGGGAAAAAAAATATCGCAATGTCAATTTTTTCCAATATCGTGCAGCCCTACCACACGGCAAATGGAAGAAAAAAAAACTCAGCATTTCTTGGTAACTTAGATGCACTCGCTAGGTAACGTAGCGTCAGAAAGCCGTGTTTGTATAGACTATCCTGTCACAAAATGCACCGAAAATCCTACAAGAAGGTAATAGTTTGATTGTGGTGTTTACATGGTAACACTCTGAGAGTAGAATTTACAGCGGATCTTTCAGTCCATAATATTGTAGTGATGTTAACGTACTGTAAATTTAGTAACCAAGTCATTTAGACTATGGTATGTCTTTAAAAACTAAAAGAGTACTGCTGACAATACGAACTAACTTTGCCTCTGAATAAACAAAGAACACTGATCGCACACTTACCAAATCTGTAGAGACAGGACAATCAACACCAACTAGAGCCGCGTGTTGTTTAAAAGGAGATGAGCGGCAAATCTGTATTTCACCAGTTCCAGATGCAAACAGCTCTTGGGTAAAAAAATGTTTTATACAAACGCATTTCTGTTGCGTTTAGTTCCGTTATTCCAGCTGCGCTCTCATTGCGGGAAATGAAAACAAAACCTTCGTTGCAGCACATTTATAAACACAACACTGACTCTAAACAATTCTTGTTCTTCCATTTGTTTTGGCAACACAACATGGCGTTTCTCTGCCGTCTGAATGCCGTAACAGATAAAAACAGTCTTCGAAGCTATCCTGCATATTAAAGAAGTTGCACCTCATTCACAATAGAGCGCGCTGATTGGTTTAAACCAAGTTTTTCTCATGAATTAATTCTGCACACTTAGAGACGTCACGATGTACTCATTGGTACAGACATCCAGTCTCCACACTGGAATACACGCAAGGATCTAATTGCGATGACGCAGCTTTAAAAATTCTTTTCAATCCGAAAGAACGAATTTGCTCAAATAACGCAAAAACAACCAATTTTCACTTTTTAGTGTAATATATGTGTCCTATTAGTGTTTTTAGCAGCGTGGGACACAGATACGACTGTCACCAGCACAAAAAATGTGGTTTGGCGTTTCGTGACTCTTTAAGGTGGCTTTGTTAAGCATGTTCCATGTACTTACATTAACTATTTTGTTTAATGTTCAATTCATTTCAAGTAGTACTTATTTTTTGCTTTTAATTTTAATTATTATAATAATATTGTTATTAGGGGCCGAGCACCTACTGTTCGTAAGCCCTACTGAAATTGCTTCGTTTATTATTTTTATTACTATTATTCTCTAAAATGAATTGCATTTTGAGGGCCTAAACATGCTCAAACTCACAAAACTTTACACAAGTGGGTTGGCAAAATGACTCGACAGCACCACCTATACACATTTAACGGACTGGCCCCTGAGCTACGTTTCATGCACACGTACGAATATTGGCACACACATCAATCCTACAAAAAATCTCTTGAAGCAAAATCTCAAACCCAACAGGAAGTCGCATATTCTTACCTTCGTCTTCCAAAAAAGTGCCGTTTTTGCCTTTTCCAGGTGTTGTATTTTAACAAACTCCTTCACTAGTTTATTTTCCAGAGTTTTTGATTGGTAGTTACTTACGTTTCAAGTTATTTCAGTGACCACTGTAGTTTTCTTTCAGTTGGATCAACAATTTTTGTCCACGTTTTAAACTGATCTGTCATAGTTTTTAGTATTAGATTCTGTTGGTTGTCATCTTTAGCTGATGTTGTGTGTTGTGCTGTCTCCTCCAGCAATCTCCTCCATGTTGGCGTCTCTCACTCTGGATCTGAGTCAGTACGCGCTGGACATCGGAAAGGGCATCTCCAGTGAGTGTTCTCAGGATGTTCATCTGAGGTGTGTGTGTGTGTGTGAGCAGGTTTAATGCGGTGTTTGTGTGTTTCAGGTCAGCTGAAGGCTAATAACCCAGAGCTGATGGAGCAGGCGGTGGCGGCGCTGCAGAATCTGACCCAGCAGTGCAGTGACCCAAGCGCCGTCCAGGACCTTACCAAACACCTCTTCAACATCCTTGCAGGTCATTTATTAATGCTATTTATACACCTGGAAGAGTCATTACTGTGATCTGTAGCCCTTAATTTGAATTGGTCCTATTTTGCATGTCCCTATTATATACTTTGATGTCTTTTATGTACTATATTAAAGTCAATAAATGTATTTATTATGATAAAGTGCAAACAGGTGAACTTTAAAAGCATGCACATTTCAGTAGAGATGCACGGATACCATCTTTTTAGTCCAATCTCCAATACATTCTGATTATTAACTAATACAAATCTGATCCAAATACTGAGCTGTTTTTTTTTTTGTTTTTTTGTTTTTCTTTCTTTCATTTCCTTTTTTTTTTATACATAATGCACTTTCTATAGTTCTGGTAATAAATTTAAAAAATATATCTTCTTTAGTAAATAATAACAGACCTATAGGCTTACAATACATGACAGACGCACAATCTAACTAAAAACATTATTGCTTGCTGTAAACTAGGCTACATTATTTGATAGGGATGTAACGGTATTGTAAATACGTCATACCGCAATATTAATTTTTTTCGATATTACCGTAGTCGCATGACTCGGTAAAACTATAGGTCTTCTAAGAAAATTTGCTCAGGCGAATGAAGCGAACGGGAGGTAGAGAAAACTACAATTCCCATCAGCCCAGGCTTGGCCATAATCCCTTGCGGTCTGTTGTCGCTACAGATCCAGTAATGCGGAAATGGAGTGTGCTGCTAGAAGCGGGGATGAAAAAGAGCTGGGTGTTGTCGCCACGCGCGTACTGAATAGTGGTGTTGTTGCGCGAGTTCTTATCAGCTGTGTTGTCGCACGAGTTCTTATCAGCTGTGTTGTCGCGCGAGTTCTTATCAGCTGTGTTGTCGCGCGAGTTCTTATCAGCTGTGTTGTCGCGCGCGTACTGAATAGCGGTGTTGTCGCGCGAGTTCTTATCAGCTGTGTTGTCGCGCGCGTACTGAATAGCGGTGTTGTCGCGCGAGTTCTTATCAGCTGTGTTGTCGCGCGCGTACTGTAAAGCGGGGACGGAGGGTATGTCGCGTCGCGGGGGCACTTTTGATCATTTTGGAAGGGCATTTTCTATCCAAGACTAAAAAGGGCATGTACACTGCACAGGTTGAGCACTGTGTGTACTCGTGCTTGCAAGTTGGGGAATAGGACTAATAATCAGTCATGGGGACTGGAGAAATACAGCACACTGTTCAGATTGATGCAGACATGAGATCTCTATCTCACTCATGGTTTGTCCTCTCAAGTGGGGGAAAGACAATGCACAACGTTACCCACTGCTGTCAACCTGGGCCAAGTCATATCTCTCTGTCCCAGAAACCTCAGTCCCAAATGAGAGGGGTTTTTTCTGTTGCAGGGGACATTGTAAATACCCAGAGATACCAGCTTTTACCAGATTATAGTTATATGATAATTTTCCTTAAAACCCATCTCTATCTAAGTGAGTGAGTGATTAAATGTTGAATGTGATGAGTTTTCAACAATACTAAATTGAAACTTAATTTTTTTACATGGTTTAATAATTTTTTGTTATTAAAATTGAAGTTCCTGTTTCAAAGCTTACAGATAGATGGCTAATTTGTATGTCATTGACACTTTTGGCACTTTTTTGGAGTATTTTCATAAGTTTTG
Source organism: Danio rerio (assembly GCF_052040795.2). NCBI lineage: Eukaryota > Metazoa > Chordata > Actinopteri > Cypriniformes > Danionidae > Danio > Danio rerio. The sequence continues at coordinate 5,148,159 of NC_141028.1, forward strand.
TTTTTTCCTGTAAATGATTCAATAAATACCGTACCGTGACATTCATACCGAGGTATTACCGTACCGTGAAATTCTGATACCGTTACATCCCTATTATTTGAGCATTCCTTAAGACACTGATATGATCTGTTGTGGTCCAGCCATATTGACCCTCAATAGCTGCATTTCCACTGTTGGGCCAGTGCAAGCCAGGGCTTTTATCGGGCCGGGCCAATCGCCCGGGAGGTTGAGCAGTGAGGTCGAAATCATGTCGCGTTTCCACTTGTCGGGCTAGTAGCTTGCAGCGTGTCATGCAAACCCCGCCCCCATAACGTCCCCCAAATCATACGTCACACAACCGGCCCACTTCAGCAGGAATCAGGCAGATAAAGCACAGCACATCATCACGAAACTATTAAAATGAAGACAACAGGCACAAACAAATGACACGTTACTGTAGAGCAGTACATGACATGTCTATACGCACGGGCCTGTGTGTTTTCATTCATTATATTCATTTACTCACCGACCCACTGTTGGCATCGAACATCGAGTGGTCTCGTCAGCACAGGGAGCGCACCATCCATAATATAACACCACAGAAATTCTCCAGTAGTAACTCGGTAGATATTGTATTTTATAACATCCTCGTTTATAAAGACGCTGTCAAACATTCAGCTCAAATGCTCCGGAAAGACCTGAAACATACTCATTTTTCCTTATAGGCTATATGACACTTAATAGGTGATTCCCCTTTATTTAAAGATGTTGCATATTATTCTGTGATCTTAAGGAAAGTGTTTAGTATTTCAGCACATAAGAGCAAGTAATAAAATACAGCCTATATTTCGTTGCGCTCAGCAGCTTTTCACTAATATAGCTCTACGTGTAAATTTCATTTATAAATTTTACCACGTCATATAAAGCATGAACACTTGTTTGAGGACACAGAACACATTTTGTATTTGCAGTTTTCCCCGATGTGTTTGTAAAGCGGCGCTGCGCAGGACAGAAAAAAAGGTTGTCTAGTTTCTGCTTTCACCTTCTGTCATACACCACGTCCACCAAAAGGGTACCATTGGTAGTGGAAACGCAAGCTTGATAAAGGTAACCCGAACCGTACTGTACCTCTCAGTGGAAATGGGCCATAACAGGCTACCTTCACGGCTTTTGTTGGCTTAAAAATTACACACGCAAGATTGGATTTGGAGTGGTACTAGCTGGCCGATACCTGATCCAGCAAAAATGTGCTGTATCGAAGATGATATCGGATACAAGTATTGGATGGGCATATCCCTAAATTTCAGTTACAAAACTATACAAATGATAAAGATTTACCAAAGACTGATGCAAAAAAATAAAATAAAAATCTTATTTCGAACAAACAAAATGCCACGAATAGTACTATTAAAAAAACTAAGCTAAATAAATGAAATCTCATGCATGAACTTTCACGTTCAGATGAGAAAAATAAAAAGATCTCATGCACCTAACCAGAACCTGTTTAGTTTCTTAAAGGTCCAGTGAAATTCAAATCAAGTGTTTTTAGATGTTAGTATCAGTATGTTAGTCTTCAAAGGATATCTAGAAGCGAGTGTGGTACAAAACAGTGACAAAATTCACCTTTAGATGATATAAGACTGTTTGTATTGTGTCATTTCCTCACCCCGCTTTTCATATGATGTGCTTGGGCTCAACCACTCTCACCGGCAAAGCTGAGAAAGCAAAACGCTATTGGCTGCTTTTTTAAAAGGGGAGGATCTACTCTGTCCCACCCTCTTTCAGTTTTTCAGTTGAGATTGCGTCAAATATTGAATAATAAAAATGCACATTTCGAAGCACTTCACGTGACCTTTAACCCTTAAAGACTGAAACAGTCGCCTGTGGCTAAAATCCGTACAATTCAAAGATTGGCACAAAGAAGACAGTCTCCGCTTTCCATCACTGACATTACATTCATGAACCTTCGGAGGCTCCGGAATCAGTGTGGTTACGTCATCATATTTTGACAACGCTGATTTGACAAAGGAACGCTCGTGGCTTGTGTCTCCGGACAAACCAGACATGATGCATTGATGCATTGTCCCTCCTTCATGCCCAGATTGGTTCAAACTCACTCTCTCTCTCAACCAATAAGCATAGGTTTCGCTTTTGGACCACCAATCAACTATTTGAACAACCTGGAATGAGAAATAGGCTGTACATTTACGCACGGCTAAATAAAGCGCAAAAAAAGTTTTGCATGAAATAATTCTCATCCTAAGTACTTTTGCTTGCACAACAGCACAGAAACATGACAAAACAGTGACACAGCAAAGACGAAGTTCTGCTCTTGCTGTTTTCAAAGGACGCAAATGACGGTGCGGCTGTTTGTCTGCAACGCAAAAGTTGAGAAGCAGCAGGGTCAACACCATATGCTGGCACATAAAACCTAAGGATGGTCCATATTAGCCCCTTTCACACAGTGATACCGGTAAATATCCGGAAAATTTCCGGAACGACTTTACCGGTATATTCAAAAAAACGCTGTTCACACAGGCGAGGACGTTACGAAATTTTTCCGGAAAAGAGCATTCACACATCCATCGCAAAATGCCGGTAAATTCTGACATCATTAACCAGAAATGACCTCTAAACGGCTGCGCTTGTGTTTGTAAACATTTGACTACATTACAAACTCTTCAGATGGATCAGTATTGAGTACAACTCTAATGAAAACATAGGGAAACACTTTGATATGTGTGTGTGCTGGCGCTATGTGCGCTCACGGCCACACGCAAAGCTTGAAGGTAAACAAACAACGGATTATCATAAACATTTTATCGATAATTATTTACACAGCATTAAGAAGGAACATAGAAACATTATCTGACTAACATCTAGCAGCTAAAGGTGTTTGGAAAAAATATTCAAAGGCTTTTATTGTCATAAACCGCGCGCACGTGAATGCGTCTGACTGTTGTGATTGGCTAAAGCAGGTGTCTCACGTCAGCACGTTCTAGACGTGGACACGCTTATTACGGCAATCTTCCTTCTGCATTCACACAGCGCAGCATTCCGGCAAATTGCCGGTAATGTTACAACTTCTCTTTCCGGAAAATAGCCAGAACGAATTTACCGGTATTTTCAAAAAGGCCCTGTTCACACATACAGACCTTTCCGGAAAATTGCCGGCAATTTTCCGGAAAGGTCTGTATGTGTGAAAGGGGCTATTGAGTCTATTTTAGTTATGTAACTATTTATAGTATAGTAAATATTTATATCTTATTTTTTACTGAGGATTTGCACCATGTTAATTTGGACTTTGATGCATTATTTCTTATTTTCTTATTTTTTATTTGTTGATTGTAAGTGCTGTTGTTTATGGTAACTGAAAATATATTATTTGGATAGTCAAACTTGCTTCAGTGTTCTGTTATTTTGTAACAATCTTTCTGTTTAGTTCATTCCCAAAACTTTTGGGCAAATACATTGTCAGTAAATAAATGCACTAGTTTTTTCCTACTGAAAAACGCCTTAGAATAACATAGAAATAAATTGCTAATTTTTTTTCTTTCCCTAACTTGCTCAGGGAAAGGTGGATGTAGACAATTTATTTTGGAAGTATAAAACATCATAGCATGTATTTCTAAAGAAAAAAAAAGGGTTTTGTTTGTAATAACTAGAAAAGTCCACTTTATTAAAAAACGTTTTTCTTAAAATTCTGGAATATTTTCTGTCTGTTCATGTGTTTTTGGACCAAAAAATAGTTTAGACTGGACCTTTAAATGATACAGATTGAGGCTTCAGGTTCTCCTGTTTAAAATAATATATGACACTTGTGGCTGACTGCTAAAATAACAATAAAACAGCTTTAAAATAATAATAATAATAATAAAATAAAATAGGCCCATTGGGTGGCCACAAAATACCTCTAGGTCTTTAAGGGTTAAAGTTTTGTTTAATTTTTGATAATGTTTTGCACAGGCTCAGAGGGGAAGCTGACTGTTGTGGCCCAGAAGATGAGCGTCCTCTCAGGTGAATATACGTCTCTCTTTCTCATATGCCCTTGGGCCCTTTTGCACAGCAATTTCTTTACACTAAATCTAATGGGAGCAATTAGAGGTGTATTAAACCATTTTAATTCAAAATCATCATGAGGAACTGTTAATAAGACATAAAGAGAAAGGCTTGTTTTACCCCATTTTAACATTTACTTATTCTAATCATAATCAAGCATGCCTGCACTGATAAAATGCAAGAATGCAATGGCATCTTATATTGACCCTCATATTGCATAAGGTCCAAATATAACAGCTTTGAGAAAGAAACCGCTTCTGTTTAGCTCTAAACTGGTGTGTGTCTTTGTGATTAGTAGTTGAATGTGTTGTTTGTTTGTGTTTGTGAATCAGGAATCAGGAGCTGTAGTCATCACGCTGTCTCTGGCTCTTCTTCTCAGTCTCTGAGCTCCAGCGTGGCTGTGATGTTCATCCCATACCTGCAGCAGGAAGGTGAGGCTTTACTGCTTTTATTCTGCTCCTGTTATACTGGATTGAGGATTTGGAGCATTTCTTGAGTTGATGACAAGCTTATGACTGATCAGAAAAATTAAAACTTAAAATATAATATGCATGTTTTATTATTTGCACTTTGCAACCGTTAACTGTCTTTGAGAATTAGAAACGGATGCTTGAATTTCTTAATTGCATGAAATTAATTTACTTTTTTTTTGTTTTCTGGTTACATGTTTACTACAAATATTAAATACACACGACAAATTTCAGTTTTAGTTACTTAAGTACATTTTAAGTCTATTTAAAGAGCCCATATTATGGGTTTTTGAAAATGCCCTTCCATGTAGTGTGTAACACAGCTCTAAGTGAAGTGAAATATCCAGCTAAGGCTTAAATCTGTAAGTGTACAGTGTTAAACTGTTGATTCATCTATAAAAGAGTCGACTCAGTGCTTCAAACAAGTCGTCTTGATAACGAGTCATAAGGTGATTCGCGATGACATGTCCACGAAACACAAGTAGTTGCGCGCGCAAGCCCGGGAGATTTGAAACCTGCGGCCCCGCCATCTAAAGGCTGATTTATACTTCTGCGTCAAACGCCGGCGTATGCTACGGAGCTGACGCATAGCCCTTCGCCGTGGCCGTCGGCATCGCTGACGTGCACCTCTCTAAAAATGTAACTACACGTCGTAACGACCCATAGCGCAAGCTCTGTGATTAGTCGGCTTGGTAGCGCTGACGAGTCTGGGCGGGACCGAGAGTCGCGTGAATGGCGCGAGCCTGATGGAGCGATTGTTTACAAGTGTGGAGTCCCGCGAAGGAGCTCCGGATGGAAAGTTTTGTTTTGTGTTTACCTCATAGTTAAAGTTGTTGCACGTCCGCCAGTTCCTGCCTCAAAATGAGCGAGTTCGAGCCACTTGTACATCCCGGAAGTGTTCAGGAAAATCAAAAAAGCAGCGAAGAAACTCGACACAGAGGAGCATTAACACCTCACTGCCAACTAGTGTTTCAGAAGTGTTAATGCAGACCAACAGAGACAGCGCGCAGAAGTATAAATGCACAGCTACGCGCGTTGCATGCGCTGTGGGTTAAGCAGAAGGGTCAGTTGACGCAGAAGTATAAACCAGGCTTAACACAGAAAAAAAGCCACACACACACACACACACACGCCGGTCGAATGAAGTCACGCTGTGCAGATGCATATTATTGAGTCTCTACCCATAGATGAAACCTCAGCATTATAGCCCAGCCATGAGCAGTTCGAGTGCTTCTAGAAACGACATGCTTACAAAGTAGACTTCATCGGCTGTTAGTTAAAGGAAGGATCAGTAAAGTGTACTGATGGACATGTCAGAACAGGGATCGGTTTCTTCCTCCATTTCGCAATTGTAAGTATGTGAGATCAAAGTTGTTGCCTTGTTACTCTAGCTTGCAAATGTATTTAGTTGTGATTTGTTACTTATAACCGCGTGTACTGAATCAGTTTAACTCGCTAAATTCTCATATCGCGTGTAAAGCCATATTGAAAATGCGACGCGTGCCGCTTTGTTTACGGACCTCCGAGGAGGAGGGTAATGTTGTGTCCTCCTCCGAGGAGGGTAATATGTGTGTGTGTGTGTGAAAAGAGCAGGTAGAGTGTGACGGCTAAGAGATCTCCTCGCCAGTTCTTGGAGTTTTTACTCAATAAAATAGTTAGTCGTCGGTATTTTCAAGTCCATCGTCTGTATTTACATTCACCCACTGGCAGGCAAAATCCACGCCTTACACTTTGAAGCGGGTATGCACTGTGACTAATTTTATATTGCTGATTAGCTGCTGGGCATTTCACTCCGTCTCGCGCTGAAGGCAGTCAGTGTCGACCAATCAAAACAGGCTGTCATCGGTCCAATCAGCGCAGATTAGCTTCGCGCTAAGGAGGGGTTTGGGAACAAATGAATCACTGAACAATTCATACAGGAGTCGCTGGGATAATTAGGTAAAAATAAATGCAGATTACAAGATAATGAAAGTGTTTTTTGACCTTGCATGCATATTAGACTGCTTTTGGAGACCCTTACAACCAAAATATGACCCTATTTCATGGATAACAGGGGCTCTTTAAATCAATGTTTTCCTGCAAAACTACTTGGATTATATGTTTTTAATATTTGTTTTTTATTAAAGCTTTAGATTAGTAACATTTTTGGTTTAGTTAGCTTTAATACCAAAAACATTTAAATATGAACTTGAAATAAGCAAAATTTTATAAAGCAATATTGTATTAATTTTTTTTTGTCCTATTTGCTATTTAAGACCTTATAGTGATTTTGTTAGGTCTTGAATACATGGTTTCATTTGCATTAAGCAATCTGCGTAACAAGATTAAGGTTTCATTTGTCAACGTTAATTAACATAAGCGAACAATGAAACATACGTCTAAAATATCAACGGCAATTTCAGCATTTGTTATTTTGTATCTAAATATTGCATATTTTAATATTATTTATTAGATATTAACTTGTAGTAAGAGTACAGTAGTTATTTTTTAACTATTGTTCATACCCGTCAACATTGGGATGTGAAAATAAGGGATATGCCCACCATATGCCCCCACCCCTTTAAAAAATCCTAAATGACTAAAAATGCTCATTTGGAGCTGTTTCATTGTAAATAAACAGTTAAATTGTCAGTAATATGTTTTATTATTTTTATTTTTATGTAAGAAAAAATAAATATACATTAGCAGCAAATACATTAGCAAACAGTTCAGCTTATTAAAATGAATAGCTATTATAATGAAATAGAATCAAGCTATCGAGTCTTATAGCCGTTTGTTCACTGTATAACGTACACATTCTGATTAAAGAGCAAAAAATCTATCTCTTATTTGTTTAGATTGTTTTGTTTGATTACATTAAATAACAGAGGTGACACTTTAAAAATGCACATATCTAACAATATAATGAAGGCATTCAACTGCTTTCCTAACCTTTTATGCTCAGTTAAGACTAAATTAGTTGTGTTTGGAAAAAAAAAAACACCAAGAATGACATCTTTAGATATTATTATTATTAATTATGTGTACATGTCTGTTTAAACACGTACCCAAAAGCCAGAATCCATTTGGACAACATCGTCTATTTATCACTGTGGAGCGGGCCAGCTGACAGTCATGCACCATTATATGACTGTTTTGAGGATTGCATAGGAGGTGATCACGGCACCTGTAATGAATAGAAAGAGGAATCGCGCCGTTTTTATATTTATTTCAAAGTGTTTTCGTGCCTAAACAAAGTGAAAGCACAACAGACTGACATTTAAGAGCAAGGGGCGGCCCCTGGTGGTTCGGCGGTATGGGTTGTGTATAGGGAGACTCGGCTCTTTAATGTTTCTGGCCACCCTTCAGAGAAAGACTGAAAATACAGGAAAATACCTTTATGGGATGATAGCGGGATAGAACTGTAAAATACAGGAGAATCCCGGGAAAAACGGGAGGGTTGACAGGTATGCTATTGTTACATATATTACAAAAAACACAGTAGTGTACATTTTTTCATGTTAGTCTTTCCATTTCCGTTCATCTTGATAGTTGTAAATGCATGTGGAAGTATTTTTATCAACTAACGTTATAATGTGATAACGTGTTGATGTTAGTTAATAGATTAAAAACTAATGGAAGCTCATTGAACATAGTCTAAAACGATCCTAAATTTTGAGCAGCATAAATGTCATGATAGGTAATGATTGTCTGTTTGTGTTTGTAGTCCACGAGGGGACGCTGGTCCATGCAGTGTCGGTGTTGTCTCAGTGGACGAGCCGCCTGACGCTGGATGTGCCCTCAGAGTTGAGAGACTGGTTTAAAAAAGCCTTCACCCTGAAGACGTCCACATCCGCAGTGCGACACGCGTATCTGCAGGCCATGATCGGTGCTTTTAAAGGTCAGTCGGGCTGCTGGGACGCTTCTGATGGCTTTATAACAGTGCTGTCAATTAATCACGTCTAAAATTAAAGCTTGTATTTACATGCAGTTTTTTTTTATGTGCTGCTTCTACAAGAAAAGATTTTTATACTGAGAGCACTTCGATTGATATATATTTTTAAATGTACCACAAGTTATTTATATTAAATTGAAAAAATATATATATATATCTTATGATTTATTGTAGTTAATGTCATGTATTTTTATGTACAAAACTACACTGTGCATAAATATATTTAGCAAATATGATATTTTGAATGCAATTTTTATATTTTGTTTGTTTATTACTTTAAAAAATCATATTTTATAATATATTTTGTATGGTTTTATTGCAATTAATCATTTGACAATACTATGAAATAATAATAATAGTAACTTATATACCGAAAAATTTAATTTGTCCATTTTAATATCCTCTTTTATTGAATTATGAAGTTTATAGTAATATTATGTAGTTTTTTTTAAGGTTGCACTTTATTTTAGGTCACATTAATTACTATGTATTTACATCAATAAATAAGTTCATAATGTGTTGAGAAGGATTATGTAGCTATTAAGTTGGAATAATGGTTTGGGACAAATTTGGTGGTATGGGTATGGTTAAAGGCTAACAGTGTTCTTATAAATGTAATTACAGAAGTTAGGTATATATGTGATTACATGCAAATTGTTTAAAAACATAATTGCAATATACACGAACCAGCCATTTTATTAGGTACGCCTTACTAGTACCTTGTTGGACCATTTTTTGCCTTCAGAACTGCCTTAATCCTTCATGGCAGAGATTCAACAAGGAACTGGAAATATTCCTCAGAGATTTTGCTCCATATTGACATGATAGCATCACACAGTTGCTGCAGATTTGTCGGCTGCATATCCATGATGCCAATCTCCCCTTTCACCAGATCCAATAAGTGCTCTATTGGATTTAGATCTGGTGACTGTGGAGGCCATTTAAGTACAGTGAACTCATTGTCATGTTCAAGAAAACAGATACATGAAATGATTCACGCTTTATGACATGACAAATTATCCTGGACACAATGCTTAGTTGGTACTAATGAGCCCAAAGTGTGCCAAGAAAATATCCGCTACGCCATTACAACAGCTGCCTGAAAGGCAGGATGGATCCATGCTTTCATGTTGTTTACACCAAATTCTGACCCAACCATGCAAATGTCGCAGCAGAAATTAAGACTCATCAGATCAGGCAACGTTTTTTCAATCTTTTACTGTCCAATTTTTGTGAGCCTGTGTGAATTGTAGCCTCAGTTTCCTGTTCTTAGCCAGAGCAGCCCGCCTGGCACCAACAACCATACCACATTCAAAGTCACTTAAATCACCTTTCCTCCCCATTCTGTGGCTCGGTTTGAACTGCAGCAGATCGTCTTGACCATGTCTACATGCTCAACTGCATTGAGTTGCTGACACATGATTGGCTGATTAGAAACTTGCGTTAACGAACACCTAATTTGGTGTACCTAATTAAGTGGCCGGTGAGTGTATGTAGATAGTAAGTGCATTGTACCAATGCTTATTTTCAATGTATGTGCATCGTAGTTAATGTGACCTAAAATGAAGTGTAACTGTTTAAATCTATATTGATCTTGCAATCAAATAGCCAAGTTGCTTATGTGGCAATAAAAAAATAAACGGTTATTATGGTCATGGAAATTATTTGAACAAACATCTGTATACTTGAATATAGGTTAGTTATCTTTAGTTATCTAAAAACATGCTCTCTCACATTATTATATATTTATATATGAATATAAAAATATTTAAAACTAAAGATATTTAAAATTAATAGATTAAATTTTAACTAAATAAGTTGTTGTGTTTTATGATGTGCTGTAATGCATTTGAGGTGCAGTGTTTTTCTTGTTATTTACCACTTATATGTAGAGATTACATAAAGCATTAGGTCTTAAAAGTTTACTTGAAAGTCTTGAAAAAGTCAGGGAGTTTTAGTAGCAAAATTGTTTCCGATTCCTTAATAAATGAACGTATTTTCTATCGTGTCCAGGTGACTCTCTCAGCCAGGCTGTAGACTTCCTGCCTCTGCTCATTCAGACGGTGGAGAAAGCTGCAGCTCAGAATACCCAGCATACACTGCTGTCTGAGGCCGTGGCTGCATCTGTGCTGCTCTGTCGGCTCTCTGTGCTGGACTCTGTGTCTGGTGAGCTTCACATCTACACCTGTCCTGATCACTACATAAAGAAGACCCCCATTCAGTGTTTGTTCTGCAAAATATCCAATAGTATATCATTGCACTGTCCTGCTTATGAAAAAAAATCACTTAAACATATTCAGCAAAGTTTTACTAAGAAAGCTTTTAGAATTTTTATCACATATTAACCAGTTAAACTCTGCTGTTATTTTGGGATTTCCGCCTGGATTTTGCCTAGCCAAATTTAAAAGCTTCCCAAATCCTCATGCAGAGGTGTAAATGCACAGATTTGGTATAATTTAAATGGAAACTCTTTGAATTTTCATAAAACACTATTAAAAGTGTTTAAAATAGCTGTAAATGTTGTCTGTGCTATAATAAACACCAAAAAAGAGACGCTTTTTGTATTTTTTTTTTTATTCATTTTTTATAAACTCAAATTTGAAAGTGTACCTTTTAGGCTCTGTGTGGTCTAGCGTGTCTGTAATATGTCTCCACCATAATCTATGCAAAAGTTATTGTATTCCAACTGCTGAGAGGTGCTGTACAAGCCACAGGGATTGATCAATGTTTTCATATTTCACTATTCTTTTGTTTGATCAAACATAATTCACTGTGTTTGGACCACGTCAGACATATAAAAGAATTACTTATGCACATCACCTCAAAAACAGAGGAGAAAAGGTCCTGAAGCACACAGCATGAGGTAAGAGATGACAGCTGTCTGTGCTATCTGGGGCTGCTTAGTGATCATTCTGCGCCATGGAAACACCTTGATTCCTTGTTTAATATGTAAATATAATTCAGTAAAAAGTCCGCGGAGTTTAACTGGTTAACGTTAAAAATATGACCGGATTTATCATTTAATAAACATTCATTTTTGGAACAATTTTTTGTTTTATTTTCCAATGCCCTAGAGCAGGGGTGGCCAACCCTGTTCCTGGAGAGCCACCTTCCTGCAGATTTCAGTTGCTCCCCATATCGAACACACCTGAACCAATTAGTTAGGACCTGAAACGTGATAATTACAGGCAGGTGTGTTTAATATGGGTTGCAACTGAAATCTGCAGGAACAGGGTTGGCCACTCCTGCCCTAGACACTATAGACAATAATAATAGCAGTTACTTTATGATTATCCACACAGAGACTTTTATCGCGTCCTTATATATATTTTTTGGCTACTTTTGTCTTTGTTCATCTGCATTCAGAAGCAAAGCTGACGTCCTTCTGGAACCTGATCCTGGATGAGAAGAAGCCTCTGTTCACCACTGAGAAGTTCCTCTCTCAGGCCAGTGAAGAAGGTCAGAAACTCACTGCTTTTTAGTTATTTCAGAGAATTCACTAGTGTGGCCTTAGCCTGTGTACGGGACAAGATTCCAGTGACAAGCAATTGATTTGTTCACACCAAACACGACGTGACATGACAGACACATTTATATCAGGGGTCAACCTGATTTAAAACTTTTTAAACCTTTTTCAACCTTTTTAAAACTGAGAGCTTCTTCATGGGTACTGATTAATGTGAAGGGCTACTAGTTTGATACACACTTCTCAAATAACAAATTTGCTCAATTTACTTTTAATTATATGCCATTATTAATAATTAATGATATTCATATATGTGAAGACACTGATCATGTTAATGATTTCCCATTGTTGTCAACAATGATTTAACAAAGTAGGAAACAGAGAAATATCAATATGCAACACTTTATTTCTATAAATCTCTGCAAATATTTACATTAAAAAATTACTTTTACAATATTTTCACTAGCCACTAACAATTTTTTTTTTGTCTATATACTATTTATCAGTTTCACATCAATAATTTACAGAATCATTTCAGTATACATGTGTACATTCTTTTCTAACCACCCTCCACCCCTTTCCCACCCTCACAAGACAGAACACTTAAATAGACATACTTGTGAGACATCGAGCTGATGCCTAAATTAAGAGGAAATAAACAGTAAACAAACAATAACGACAGATAAAGGATTAAAGCAATCAAGTGTCATACTTTTCCATCCGTATTTTCAGTCAATGTAACATCCAAATTATTCATGTATTCAATACATTTGTTGTTGGTTTGCACCTAGTCTCAGTTCTGACTTTCATTTTCAAACCATTCGCTAGTTATTAATATTTCTAGATCTGATGATAACCATCTGCTGCTGCTTTCAGTAGTGTGGTGATACATGTCAAATATAATGCTATTCAAATGCACATTGGCAGCCTTTAACACTGAGTAAAACACAGAATCTGTACCTGAGGTGATCATTGTCATTATGGGATTTTGTTGCAACGTCTCAGCAATGGTAACCGCTTCTAAAATTGATGTTTTGTGCATCACTCTCGAAGATGGTTGAGACAAAAACTTGTTTTAGCATGGAGAAAGATACCCTTTATCATGTGTAGTTAGGACATGGTGAACATTTAGTTTAGGAGAATGTAGGAGAGTATTTAACATAACAAACTTTTACCCTTTTAATATGACTAACCATCTTTTTATATTTATCTAATATTTTTGCTAAGTTTTCTGCTTTCTTAACCCTGATTGTCTTTTACTCGCAGCCCTTTGCACCGTTCTACTGCTCTGTGAAAGACTGTTCCTGGATCAGCCACAAAGACTCAACAACAGCAAGTCTCAGTGAGTCACTGAAGTCTTTTATTTACGCGATCATTTTTAAGAGGTGATTTATTAGTGCAATGCAAAGGCATCATTAATCCATCTTTAGTGTCTCAGTTTTATTTTTTGTGTTATCTTTGGCCCGGTTTCACAGACAGGGCTTACACTAGCCAGGATTAGAAAGAAACATCACTGGTGTATATCTTGAGATAAAACAAAAGCACTGATATATTTAAAAATCAATCAGTGCAATTTTATTTTAGTTGAAACAGCTCAGACTTACATTTGAGTCTAGGACTAGGCTTAAGCCTTGTCTGTGAAACCGGGGGATAAATGTTTTAATATGTATTCATACATATCTTTAGTTAAAAACATAATTGTATATTGATTTGTTGATTTTAGTAATTGTTGTCGTTTTTGCTGCACTCTATCATTACATGTTTTTTTTTCAGCTTTAAGTTATCTTGACATGACACAGTTATTATTAGGAATGCGACAATACAGTTAGCCCACGGTTCAATACATCCCTCGGTTTTTTAACACAGTTTTCAGTTCGGTTCTCATGGCTTGACACATTTTTTTATTCTATAGGCAATAGGAACAGTAAGAGGTTAAGGCGAAAAAAAATGAAAACGGTTTATTGCAATACTCATTTTGTTTTACTTAAAAGCCAAGAAAAGTACACTAGTTCCTGGTGTATTGTATAAAAAAAACACAGAAATCTCACAGCTGCTGGTAGCTCATGTACAAACTGGAGAACACATGAAATCCTACACTTTGAAAATAAACACACATGTGAGGTTAATAAAGATAAATTGGCCATTTCAAATAAACATATTTGTACTTTAGTAAAGATAAATAAACCATCTTAACTATCTTTGTGCTGAAAAAATGCGAGACCGAAGTCTGTAACGCGGATCGAGTGCTTTTATAAGATGACAAAAGCCCACATCTCCAATCACCAAAAACGGCTGCAAATCTTAAGCAAAAAATACCCGGACTGCCTTGTTATTTTATGTGTCTCTCGGAACCAGTTGGGTATGTTTGCTTGAAAGATTCAGCTTCTCTGCTATACTGCCTTCAGACAGTGATATTGCTGGGTGATGGCCCTGCAGATGTGCAGTCATGGTTTTACGTGTAAGACAATGCTTGCACACAGTTATTTTTTATTCACCGTTTTTTCTTTTATTGGCATTATACTTACTGGCAAAACCGAAATGTCCTCACACCGCAGATTTGAAAGACGCCAGCGCTTTCTCGTACTGTTGCCTCACTTCGCCGGCGCTTCCTTGTACTGTTGCCTCAGCCTCACTTCACCGCCGCTCGCCATGTTAGAGTGTGTAATGATGGTCAAGCGCCCCCTAACTTTAGAACATAGTGATTGGATATTTACTCGCGGGGAGGAGTTTCCTCATCTCAGCTCATGGATTTAGAGGCACACACAGTCAATTCAGGGAGATATGAAACGCACATAAATTATTAAAACACAAAACCGAGAAAACCGCAATTCACAAGCGCGTATTGAACCGTGGAGGTTGTACCAAACGGTTCAATATTATATTGAGAACTGTGGCATCCCTAGTTATTACGGTTAATTTCAGTTTGTTGCAAAGGCTAAACTATACCTACAGAAGGGTTTTATTTCAGCAGAAGAACAAACATTTTTAGGTAGCTAATAATGATCACACTGACAAATACAGTAAACTATTTCAGAGAATATTATCATTTAATTAGAATTGAAGTTACATCAGACAGAAAATGAGCACATTTTAATGAAATATTTTCAATATTTTTAATCATACACTGTAAAAAATATCTGTAAATCAGCCGTTTTCTGTATTTTGTAATTCATGTTTTTATTTATTTTCCCCTGTTTATGATTTAAATTGCATTATGATATCTTGATCATTCTTCCAGCAAATTCTAATCTTGGAAAGTTGGAAAAAGTGACTTTTATGAACATTTTGAATAGTTTGAAGTGATATGTTGTCTAGGTTGGTGTTGTATATTATGCTACAAAAACCTTGTAATAAACCGCCAGCACATTTCCTGTTATGTCACAGACTTATTTCTCTAGATATTATTTCTTACAGGCATTATATTATTTTAAACAACTAAAATGTGAATAAAAGTCTTAACTTTGTTAAACTGCGAAGTTGAATTTGCAACATCAAAAAGTTGACAGAGTAGAGATCAACATCCCATAATGCTATTCACAACCGTAAATAAATGGGAAAACACTGGTGAATCAGGAAATACAGATATTTTTGACAGTGCACAGTCATGTAGATTGTGAAGTTTTTCATTGTTAAGTCAAACCTTTACTTCATGTGTGTTGACTGAAAGTGTTCTGTCTGCTGTCCTCAGGATGTACCATCAGGCCACAGTGATGCCGCTGCTGTCCCGTCTGTGGCCCGTACGCAAACGCGCTCAGCAAACAGTGAAGAAGCTCCTGTCCTCGCTGGGTGGATCCAGTCTGGCCCACGGCCTTCTGGCAGAACTGCGTGTAGTTATTAACAAACACAAGGTGCAGGATGAACTTTGCTTGAATGATAAGAGTTTTGTGATGTAACAATATTGATTGATTCATTGATTAAATTTTTTTTGCAATTTTTTTTTTTTTACATTTATTTTGAATTTAAAAAAGTTTTATTTGAAAATATAAAGTGTAAACACAATGATTTGACCATAGCTTTGTCATTTTATGCTACATAACATGCATGTATAAATAACTATTATATGACAGACTCAAATGTACTCTCTGCCAGCAGGTGGTGCTTACAGAATTGTAGGAATGACTTGTTTTAGTGCTGATGCAGAAATCAACTAATAAAAAAATAACAATAAAACCTTTTCTGAAGATGAAGGGTTCACCTTCTAGATATTTAAATAAAACCTCCCACCTGAAATTCAGCAATGAATGAACAGTGTTTCTGTGTTCTGAATGTGCTCATGTTTCTGTCTGTGGTCTCAGATTCTGCCCGCAGACGTGCTGTACACAGAGACGGGTGAGCTGACTGAGACGGGCCGCTCGTATGTGTCTCCGAGGGTCCTGCAGGAGGCTCTGAGTGTCATCTGCTCAGTTGCGGCCCAGTGGAACGCCCCGGATGAGACAGAGAAACTGGCCCTGGAGATTCTCATCGTTACCCATCATCCCTCTATCGGTGCGTTTCACTCTAAAGCCTGGTTTATACTTCTACATCAAGTGACCGGCGTAACCCACGGCGCATGCAACGCCCGTAGCTGTGCATTTATACTTCTGCGCGCTGTCTCTGTTGGTCTGCATTAACACTTCCGAAATGCTAGTTGGCAGTGAGGTGTAAATGTTCCTCTGTGTCGAGTTCCTTCGCTGGTGTTTTGCTTTTCCTGAACACTTTCTGAATGTACAAGTGGCTCAAACTCGCTCATTTTGAGGCAGGAACCGGCAAACTTTAGCTATGAGGTAAACACAAAACAAAACTTTCCTTCCGGAGCTCCTTCACAGGACTCCACACTTGTAAACAATCGCTTCGTCTGGCTTGCGCCCTTCGTGCGGCTCTCGGTCCCGCCCAGACTCGTCAGCGCTACCAAGCTGACCAATCACAGAGCTTCCGATACGTATCGTTACGGCGTGTAGTTACATTTTTTGAGAGGTGCACGTCGGCGATGGCCATGGCGTAGGACTATGCGACAACGTGTAGGCTGCGCCATAGCATATGCGTGTGCTTGACACAGAAGTATAAATCAGCCTTAAGTTGATGAATCTGTACTGGAATATTCTATGAATGAAAAATTATAAATTTTATATAAACATTTTAGCTTTGAAGACATTTCTTCGTTAAAAGGGTAATGATATAAAGTAAAAATGAAAAGTTTTTGGTATTCAATTTGTTTTTTATTATTGCTCTTTGTAATGGGGTGTTTCAATGTTACATTAAGAGCTTGTTCATCCTGGATATAGATTTGTTACTAAATTAACACTCTCACACATACATTCCAGTCATAAACAAAATCATTGAAACTTTAATTCTGGTTAAATTGTAGAGTTGGAAAGATGTATTTGTGCAGCTGTAGAAATAGGGAAATGTAGTTTAAGAATCGTTTAGGAATCGAATCAGAACATGAAGTCCCTAAAGATTCCCATCACTAGATCATACCAGTGTATGTTAATCAGGCTGTGTGTGTGTTTCAGTGGCTGTCCGGTCTGAGCTGTGGTCTTCTCTGCTGTCTGCTATGAAGCTGGACGCTGCTCAATTCATCGACAAACACCTGGAAGTGATTCTACCTCGCCTGCTGGAAGCCAACACAGACAATCAGGTGCGTTAAAATGTCCCATTGGCATTAGTAATGTTGGACACATTTCAGATTCAAACTCATTTACTCTAAAAAACAACAACAACAACAACTATTTGAATCCTTTGACTAGTAAAGAGAGAAGTCTCTTCTGCTGATTAATGATTGGTTTATTGGAGCAGAAAAACTTTGTAGATCGAATTACAGTATATATAAATATAAAGAACTACAGTATATAAATTGTGCAAAATCATGATGTGTTATTAGTGGTGCTTCTCAGCTGTTATAGTGTTTGTTCTTGTAATCATCAGTTGATTTTATAGTTTATTATTTCCAAGAAAAATGTGATTTTTTCAGCATTCTTTGAGTAAAATGTTTAAAATTTAAAAATGTAAAATAAATATTATTTATTTGAACTTGAAATCATTTGTAACATTGTAAATACCACTTTTAAATGGCAATAAATGTGCTGGTATTTTTAAAATGGGCAATAATCACAAGTTTTTGAATTATAGTGCATCACAGTTTCCAGAAATATATTCATCAGAATCAGAAAGGTTTATTGCTAGGTATGTTTACACATATGATACATTTTTGTGACAGAACCTCCACAGTACAACAAAATGACAAAACACAGATGATAAAGCAATTTATAAAATAAATAAATTGATGGGAAATATATATATATATATATACTATCAAAAAATATATAGATATAGATACAAAAGTCTTGTCGTTGATCTCAGTTGTAAGAGCAACAAAATAATAACTTGACTTCTAGTTGATCCTTTGGAAAAGTGGCAGAAGGTCGATTTTTTTTGATGAATCAGTTGAACTGCATCCCAATCATCACAAATACTGTAAACACATTACTAATACTCGCATGGACCCAAGATGAAAGTTGTATAATAAAAATATAATTTTTTCTTATTACTAGATTTTTTTTGATAACCAGATATATCCCCGATACCGAAGAGACATTTTTAATGCCTTTCATGAGTGTCGTGTGTTTTCTGTATTTCTGCTTGACGTTGCATCTCTCTCTCTGTAGGCTGTTCAGAATGCTGTCGGTTCTCTGTCTCTGCTGTCTCCCAACAAACTGCTGCCGCGGGTCATGGATCACGTGACTCAGCGATTGTCCAATCCTGCACTGAGTCTGGTGACGCGTCAGGAATACGCAATCATGCAAACTCCAGAGGGAGAACTTTACGACAAGAGCATCATTATGAGGTAAAGTCAGCATGAATGGACTTCTTCAGTCTTGAATGGAGATTCACACGTGTGTGTGTGTTTGGTCTGCAAGTGTAGTGTAAACCCTGTTGTGTTGTTTTGTCAGTGCACAGCAGGAGAGCACAAAGAAAGGCAACATGAAGAGAGAGAATAAAGCGTATTCCTTCAAAGAGCAGATCATTGAACTGGAGCTTCAGGAGGTGAGAACTACATGACTGATGAACCACTAACACAGAGGCCTCGTTTACACGAATGCGTTTTAGTTTGAAAACACATAAGTTTTGCTACGGTTACGCCATCTGTCCACACTACGCCGGAGTTTTCGAGCACAGAAAACGGGGCATTTTGGAAATGCTGGAGAGGCCTTTTTCATTCTGAAACGCTGCTGCTCTGACTCAGTGTGGATGGGGGAAAACGGAGACATCTGAAAACAGAGGTGTGGCTGCTGAGATTCGCTATCTGATTGGGGATTTTGTTTCATTGCGTATCCTTCACTTATTCGTCAAGCACCTGTCACATGACTTTAACACATGGCTTTAATGCTACCGGAACACAGCGTACCTGCCTTCACTGTAAACAACAACATGGACACAGAAATGGGAGCGTTGTTTGCACTATTTTCTGTTTTAGGCACCATTGTGCAGTTTTTTATTTGTTACATTTAGTAACAACTCGACCTCGTCGTCTGTCCACAAAACTATTTCTATTGCTTTCTTTGCCATCGCGTTCATTGTTCAACCGGCGTTTGTTGACTAACAAACTAATGCCGAGCGAGACACATGCTTCCTGTTTATGCTTGAACACGCATGCAAAGAGTGTGCGAATGGTCACGTCAGATGCCTTTTTATTTGGCGTAGCAGGGGCGGCGATATGTTTAGAAACGCTAGTGTGGACGCGGATCGTTTTTGATCTTAAATCAGTTTTAAAATTAAACGCACTAGTGTAAACGGGGCCAGAGAAGGGAATGAGATGTTTTAGGCTTTATGTAACCACTTACAATACCTTAACAACTGCATAGCAACCATCTTCAGTAGCCAAGCAACCACCGAGATTTATTACCCTATACAGAACATTTTAAACTCAAAGCTTTTTGATCGCTGAACATTTTCTGACTAGGTTTTATGTGTCAAAGTTTGTCTTTACTTTCTAGCTTATGATGATCTACAGAGCTCTGTGTATACAACTTGTTTTAACGCAAGTACTTTTGAACATCTTAAAAAAATAAATTTCATCTATACAGAATTGATGTCATCAATGATTTCAATCATTAAAAAAAATTGTACCTTAAATATCTTCATTTTCAGAACAGTGTGATCATACAATAAGCAAAAGTGGCAGTGGAGTGTAGCTTTATTGCATTTTGGGTTATAGTATAATGTCATGTGAACTGAACTGTCAGTGTTTAGCTTTAAAGGTGCTGTATGTAAGTTTTTGACTCTTCAAAATCTTAAAAATGCAATTGCATACATGCATTAAAATTACAAGACCTTCTGGAATTGTTATAGATGTATATATAACACAAATAAAATAATTTTGAACTCAGTCTTGAAATGGACTGTCAATAGCCAATAGTCGCATTTCCACAATCGTGCCTAAAGTGAGCGAGCCAGGGTGAGCCAAGGCCAGTCGCGTCTCCACTGTTACTTCCAGTGCCTGATTGGGCCAAAGCGGGGCTTTTCGGCCCTCTGAATACCTTGGGATAAAGAGGGCCGGCTGGGGCTTCGGGGTGGAGTGAAAGGAGAGGCGAGTCTGGTAAAGATGGCATGCCGCCATTACACTAGTGTTCCTATCACACACAAGTACATGCGCCAAACAAATAAATAAATAAGGGAAAGAAAACATCTAGCCTTATAGGCTGGGGTCTTTTTGCATGTGATCGCCCTTATTTTTCCCTTTTAAATGTAAGGCTGTTGCATAAAATAGTAAAGTTTTAATTTGTAAGTGACATTCTTTGCTGCGTCCTCCTTGATGTTTCAATAACGCATACTAAACTTTACACCATATTGAAGACACAGCAGCCAGTAAAGGTTGTCGAGAGCTTTAAGTTTAAAAAGTGTGTTTGTGCACGATACATGCGTGTTTTTAGATGCCTGTATGTGAATGTGTGACCAGGCGCACTTTTCACAGCCCCTTCACAGCTCTGTTGATGCCGCGAGCATCTTTTTAAAATTTATTTTGGAGATAATGCACAATATGAATACAACAGAAAGACATATAACTTAACAAATTACGTGTCCACTTTTGCAGACTAAAAACAAAAGTGCCATATCTTGATAAAATAGCCTAAGCTGCGCAGCGCCTTTTACAAACGCATTGGGGAAAACTGCAAATACAACATGTGTTGTGTCCTCAAACAAGTGTTTGTTTTTATATGATGTGGTAAAATTTAAAATGAGATTTTAAATACATGTAGAGCTTTAGTGAAAAGCTGCTGCTTAGCACATAAGCTCGCTCTTATGTGCTAAAACACTTAACACATTCCTTTATTTAAGATCACCGAATGCAACATTCATAAATAAAAGGGAATTATTACCTACGAAGTGTCATATAGCCTAGGGAAAAATGTATCTGTTTTAGGTCTCTTCGGAGCATTTGTGCTGAATGTTTGATGACGTCTATCTTAAAAAAGATGTTATAAAATACATTTTATACAGAGTTATTACCAGAGAATTTCTGTGGTTTTATGTTATGCGCTCAATGTGCTGGGTCCCTCTGTGGCGAGACCAATCATTTACATTTAGTCGTTTAGCAGATGCTTTTATCCAAAGCGACTTACAAATGAGGACAAGGAAGCAATTTACACAACTATAAGAGCAACAATGAATAAGTGCTGTAGGCAAGTTTCAGGTATGTAAAGTGTAGGAAGCGAAACATTTGTAATTTTTAAAAATTATTTATTTATTTATTTTTGTAGTACGGTTAGCGGTAGAACCAGAGAGGCAATTGCAGATTAGGAAGGAAAGTGGAGACTAAAAAGTTTTAATTTTTAGTCATTTATTGAAGACAGCGAGTGATTCTGCCGTTCTGATGCAGTTAGGGAGTTCATTCCACCTACTGGCAAGATTGAGCGCGAGAGTTCGGGAAAGTGATTTCTTCCCTCTTTGGGATGGAACCACGAGGCGACGTTCATTCACAGAACGCAAGTTTCTGGAGGGCACATAAATCTGCAGAAGTGAGAGCAGATAAGAAGGAGCAAAGCCAGAAGTCGCTTTGTAAGCAAACATCAGAGCTTTAAATTTGATGCGCGCAGCAACTGGCAGCCAGTGCAAACGGATGAGCAGCGGAGTGACATGTGCTCTTTTAGGTTTATTAGAAACCACTCGTGCTGCTGCGTTCTGAAGCAGCTGAAGAGGCTTGATAGAGTTAGCTGGAAGCCCTGCTAGTAGATGCACTCGATGCACAATGCCAACAGTCGGTCGGTGAGTGAACAAATATAACGAATGAAAACACACTGGCCTGTGCGTATAGACATATAATGTACTGCTGTACAGTAACGTGTCATTTGTTTGTTCCGGTTGTCTTCATTTTAATGGTTTCGTGATGATGCGATGCTGTGCTTTATCTGCCTGATTCCTGCTGAAGTGGGCGGGTTGTGTGACGTTTGATTTGGGGGACGTTTTGGAGGCGGGGTTTGCCTGACACGCTGTAAGCTACTAGTCCGACAGTGGAAACGCGACATAATTTCAGCCTCACTGCTCAACCTCCCGGGTGATCGGCCTGGCCTGATAAAAGCACTGGCTCGCACTGGCCCGACAGTGGAAATGCGGCTAATGAAGGGTAAAATGGGGTGACGTGGTCATATTTGCAACCATTTTTGAAGATTTCGAGCTCCCTGAGACTTGGCGATGTTATAAAACTAAGAATCTGTAAGTATGAAGTTATAAAAGCATGGTTTACTATCTCTCGTAACGTTTCAGGCCAAACGTGTTTTATTTTGGAAAGTGTGTTTTATTTTGGAAAGTGTGTTTGTGTGTTGTGTGTTTGTGTTTTAGGAGATCACAAACACACTTGCCATGCTTGCCATGTGTTGTTGATGTAAGATTGTATTCTGATTGATCGGAATATTCATATTGATTAGAACGAGCAGGCGTGAGAGCTGTCACCGCACACACACACACACAAAAACACACATATTTTGTTATTTAACCTACTATTTTTATGCAACAGTCAAGTTGCATGTTAATTTGCTTTAAAGAAAAGTAGGGTAAAATGGGGTGACGTGGTCATATTTTTAACCATTTTTGAGGATTTCGAGCTCTCTGAGATTTGGCGATGTTATAAAACTAAGACTCTGTAAGTGTGAAGTTATAAAAGCATGGTTTACTATCTCTCGTAGCTTTTCAGGCCAAACGTGTTTTATTTTGGAAAGTGTGTTTTATTTTGGAAAGTGTGTTTGTGTGTTGTGTGTTTGTGTTTTAGGAGATCGCAAACACACTTGCCATGCTTGCCATGTGTTGTTGATGTAAGATTGTATTCTGATTGATCGGAATATTCATATTGATTAGAACGAGCAGGCGTGAGAGCTGTCACCGCACACACACACACACACACACACATTTTGTTATTTAACCTACTATTTTTATGCAACAGTCAAGTTGCATGTTAATTTGCTTTAAAGAAAAGTAGGGTAAAATGGGGTGACGTGGTCATATTTGCAACCATTTTTGAGGATTTCGAGCTTTCGATGTTATAAAACTAAGACTCTGTAAGTGTGAAGTTATAAAAGCATGGTTTACTATCTCTCGTAGCTTTTCAGGCCAAACGTGTTTTATTTTGGAAAGTGTTTGTGTTTTAGGAGATCAAAAAGAAGAAGGGCATCAAAGAGGAGATCCAGCTGACTAGCAAACAGAAGGAGATGATGCAGATCCAGCTGGAGAAAGAGTCTACTATCCGCAAGCGTCTGCAGGAGGTGAGAGCTCATACAGCAGCAGCAGTGATGGTCTGAGCTGCGCTGATCAAAGCGCTGATCTGCTATTTTGTGTGTGTTTGTGTGTGTGTTCTGTCAGCTGGACATGGAGCTGCAGTGTGCTGTGGGTTTGCTGGAAGCCGCTCTGGCTCGTCGTCCTCCGCTCATCTGGATGCACCTTCCAGCACTGGTGCAGGTTCTCCTGCCGCTCCTGCAGTCTCCTCTGGCCGCTTCGTTGATAAAGCGTGTGTTTCTGCAGATCGGTGTCACTCTAATGCCTAAAGAACTGCACCAGCTGGGTGAGTCGCATTTAATTCAACTTTATTTGTATAGCGCTTTTCTCTATAATTATTGATTCAAAGCAGCTTCGCAAGAGGTGCACATTATTGCATTACAATCAAAATCAGAAAAAGTTAAGGTTATTAGTAGGGATGCATGATATATCGGCGGCCGATAAATGCTATTTTTAAAATTATCGTTATCGATGTCTAAATTTGGCTGATATCTTTAAGCGGATAAATTATGTAATTGTACAGACCTGCCTGCCTTGCAAATGTGTAAGCGGAACTTGTCTAGACTTGCCCAGTGCACTATAATGGATCTCTCACATTGTTTATTCCTTCAAAGTCCGTCCTTTCTTCATGTATTATTGCTGTGCATTAATAACCCAGTAAGTAACCATGTTCCTTATGATTGTAGATATGTTTGATTGAGTGTCATTGTGCTTTAAATCACCTCAGGAAAAATATGACATCTGTAAACATAACAGCGGCGATGCACACATGCTAAACAACTTGTTGGGTTGTTTGTAATCCAATATGGTTATTTGTTATTATCAACGCGTTGTTTGCCATGTGTTGTTGATGTAAAATTGTATTCTATTTGATCGGAATATTCATATTGATTATAACGAGCATGCATGAGGGCTTTCACCGCACACACACACACACACAAACACACTCTGATCTGACAGCCTTCATAGCAGCACCGTGGAGAGATGCGCCGGTCACTGAATCCAGCATAGGGGCTCTCAACTCACCGCCACGTGCTGTCTTTATATTATGCTCTGTGTTTGTCTGTGAAGTCATCTGCTCAATGCTCAGGTTTTGTATCAAAATCTGACTCCTAGGGCAAATCTGCGCTCTTTAGTTAAACTCACATCGGTTTATCATAAACTTTTCATTGACCATTTTTCCCGCTATTGACTGCAAGGACGAACATAGAAGTGTTGTCTGATTGACAAGCAGCAGCTTCATGTGTTCAAAAACGCCAAATAGGATGAATCTATGTCTCATTTTCTAAAATAATACAGTCTGTATTCAGCTTTTCGTTTGTACGGTGGCTCTAAACTGTCAAAACACCTCTAAAAAAGCTTTTTCAGACATGACATATTTGTACATGTGTACATCACTGTACCACGTTTGATTCAAGAACATTTGAGCTGGTTTCAGTCCTTAGCTCTTTCATTTTCATTTTATTTAAAATATATTTAACTTGCATGTTAATTAAATCCCATTTTGTTATTTAACCTATTATTTTTATGAAACAGTCAAGTTGCATGTTAATTTGCTTTAAAGAAAAGTAAATAGTTAATTTTTTGCTTGCTGATTTATGTGAAATTGTGAATATAGGTCAATAATATCACCTTGCAGTTTTGAAAATATAGCTTTTTTGTTTTTACTAAAGACTATTCAGTTCATAAGAGCAGTTCAATCTTTCATGAAGTTTGCTGTAGAAAAGTATAACATTTTGAAATATTTATAATTATCGGCATATACATATCGGCTATCGACCTTCAAGTCTGAAGAGTTATCGGTTATCGATATCGGCCAAAAAAATCCTTATCGGTGCATCCCTAGTTAATAGTTGCCATAAAAATGTATTAGTTGCTAATAACTTGAACTAATTAACCCGTAACTAATAGCTTTTAACCGCTAAAGTAGTTGTATATAGGCATAGTTCTATAGTATAAAGGTGATGTTTGTGTTGATGTTCAATGAAGTCTATTTGTATGTTAAGTGTATGCAAGTGCAACCTTTATGTTGGTTTATATTGCAATTTACTCTTGTTATTTTTTAAGGTTTGGTGCCGTGTCAATGTGACTCAAATGTCTGTGTTGATTTTTAGCGGTTCTGGTGGGTCATGTGACCTTGCGTCTGCTGAAGCCAGAGTGTGATTTGGATCCAGCCTGGGCCCAAGAAGACCTGAACACAGCGACACAGCGAACCATCTCACTGCTGCACCAAAGAGACGGCAAAACAGGTGAAAAACACACACACTGACAGATCGCTTTCCTAAACTACATCACAACAGGTTTGAGGACTTTATAGTGCAGATATAACAAGCCTTAAAGGGGTAGTTCACCCAAAAATTAAAATTTACCATTTACTCAGCCTCAAGTGGATCCAAACTTTAGTTTCTTTCCTCTGAACACAGAAGCAGACATTTTTAATAAAGCTGAAAACCTGTAACCAGTGACTTCCAAAGTCGGAAAAACATATACTATGAAAGTCAATGGTTACAGGTTTCTTTAATGTTTAACAGATGGGAGAAACTCATAAAGGTTTGAAATGAGTAACAGGTGAGTAAATTATGATAAAATTTTCATTTTTGGGTGAACTATCCCTTTAAGCAATGTTTATAGTACATACAGGCAGTTGTTATCACAGAATAAATCCCAACAAGCTTATCAGTAGCCCGACACAAAGTGGAGCACTGTTGCATTAGACTTTTTAAGAGCTTTATTATGTAAAAACAACCACCAGGATGTACTTTATCCAGCTTATTAAATGGCTACTTGCCACAAAGTGTAAAATTTAGACACTAAACTGAGCCTTAATAGTTCATTAATTCTTAAAGGGTCACGAAACACCAAAACACATTTTTTGAGCTGTTGACAGTCGTATATGTGTCCCACACTGCTAAAAACACTATTAGGACACCTATATTTCACTAAAAAGTGTAAATTGGTTGTTTTTGCGTTATTTCAAGCAAATTCGTACTTCCGGTTTGAAACGAATTTTTGAAGCTGCGTCACGGTCATGACATAATAGCGTGTATTCCAGCGTGCAGACTGGGCGTCTGTGCCTGAGTGTGTCTTATTACGTCTTACAGTGTGATACATTAATGCATGAGTAAGGCTTGGTTCAAACCAATCAGCGCGCTCTATTGTGCAACTTCATTAATATTCATTTGTGTCACTGTGTTTACGCCACAAAGACGCCACGTTGTGTTGGCAAAACAAGCGTGAAGTGTTGCTTTTATAGTTTGCTGCAGTTAAGTTTCGTTTTCATTTTCTCTCTGTGAGAGCTTATCTGGATCACGTGTGGATTAAAAGTGTACGCTACGCTCAACAACAATAACTTACGTGTCTAAGGAGGATTATTGTTTACCTGAGAGCTGTTCTCATCTGCAAACGCTGAAATCTGGATTTGCTTGTAGTCTTCTCTCCATAAAGACGCGGCTCTAGTTGCTGGTGATTGTCCTGTCTCTACAGATTTGGTAAGTGAGCGTCCAGTGCTCTTTGTTTATTCAGTTTGTTCGTATCGAATTAAGTTACTATTGCACTGAGTGCAGAAATGTTAGCACCGCATTTAGTGACCGGAATAACACACGCGGCTTTCTGACGCTACCTGCCGTGTGCATCTAAGTTTCCGGGAAATGCGGAGTTTTTTTTCTCTCATTCGCCGTGCGGTATCAAACATTGCATGAAAAATACACGCTTAGAGCAGTTCCTCGAATCAAATACCTCGTTTGTCGCGAGGGGCATGAATGAATTCCCTGAATGAAAGAGCCAAACTGCAGTTAAAGTCCAACATTTATTAATTCAGCAAATAATTCGACTACAGATGTCCATGTAGGTTAAACACCATCGCTTTCTCCTGCCTGTGTGGGTGTGTATTTTGACTCTGAAACTCGCGCGTGCACAAATAGACACTCCCACACCATCCCATTTTAGTTCCTCCGACACTTCCCCCTAAACAGAGCTGGACACGCCCACTTTTCTGACTTTTTCGAAAGTAGAGGTGTGAAAACACCCTGCTGAAACGAGGGGGTTTCATGGCCCTTTAAACCAATGGCAGGTCACTGCATAATGCTGGTGGAGGGAAACATTTCCTGACTCACTCCTCCAAAACACCCCAAAGTGGCTCAATAATATTTAGATCTGGTCACTGTGCAGGCCATGAGAGATGTTCAACTTCACTTTCATGTTCATTAAACTACCATATCATTAGTCTTGCTGTGTGTAGTGGTGCACTATCATCCTTATACATGGCACTGTCTTCAGGATAAAATGTTTGGGTGCACATGGTCCTCCAGAATGATTGGGTAGTCCTTCTCAGTGCTCATCTAGCACAAGTATTGGACCTGGGGAATCATATGATTTGCAACTTAAACCACCACTGATCCACTCCCATGCTTCACTCTGGGCAGTTGTTATCACAGAATAAATCCCAACAGGTTTATCAGCAGCCCGACATGAAGAGGAGCACTTCATTTGCTTTATTATGCAAAAACAACCACCAAGATGTACTCTACTCAGCTTATTACATGGCTACTTGCCACAAGGCGTAAAATTTAGACACAAAACGGAGCCTTAATATTTGATTTATTCTTAAATCAAAGGCAGGTCACTACATAATGCTGGTGAAGGGAAACGTTGTCTGACTCATTGTCCAAAACACCCCAAAGTGGCTCAATAATATTTAGGTCTGGTCACTGTGCAGGCCATGAGAGATGTTCAGCTTCACTTTAATGTTCATTAAACTACCATGTCATCATTCTTGCTGTTTGTATTGGTGCATTATCATACTGATACACGGCACCTCCTTCAGGATACAATGTTTGAGTCATTGGGTGCACATGGTCCCGCACAATGATTGGGTAGTCCTACCCAGTGTTCATCTAGCACCAGTGTTGGGCCGAGGGAATGCCATGATTTGCAACCCAAACCACCACTAACCCACTTCTATGCTTCGCTCTGTGCATGCAACAGTCTGAGTGGTACCCTTTTTTGGGGCTTCTCCACACCATAACTCACCCGGACATCTCTTTCAGATAGCTTCCTCTTGCGTCCACAGTTGTGCTGATGTGTGTTTGTGTGTGTGTTCTCCAGGATCAGATGTGCTGGTGTTGTCGGCTCCAGCGTTCTCCTTCTGTTTCCCGCTGCTGCAGGCTGTGTTGAGTCAGAGCAGCGGATCCTCAGAGGAGTCTGAGCTCATGATGACGCGAGCGCTGCAGGTCATCAACACACACGCACAGCTGCGGGCGCAGGACGACACCACCGACACCTTCATAGATGAGGTACGCTTCTAAAATTAACTAGATGCAGAGTTTTGATGTGATGATCTTTCTGTTCCCATGAGGACTGCGGATTCACTGCTATCATTCAAATGCCAACTCAAAACCCATCTCTTCCGCAAACACTTGAACTCTTCACGTTGAATCACTAAATGCCTCATTTGTAAGGTGCTTTGGATTGAAACGTATGGTAAATGACTAGATGTAAATGATCAACTCTGCATTTACTGAAGTCTTTCAGATCATTTTGACCTGAATATATATTGGGATTTAATTCTGTGAATTTGATTGTGTATTAAAATATTTGTAATTTCAGTTCTAAGCTACGCCTACTACTACTACTAATAAATATTGTTATTATTATTTGTTATAATTATTATTATTATTATTATTATTTGTTATAATAATAAAATATTATTATTTTGTTTCATATTTAAATTAAATAACTTAAACTGGTATGTCTGATCTTGTTGTTGCAAGTATGTATGTTGTTGAACTAAATTAATAGTTAAAATGTTTTTATTATGTATATAATAAAACAAACACACATACACACACATATATATATAATTAACTATATTATTAATATTATATAATTATAATAATTTAGTTCAACAACATACATACTTGCAACAGCAAGATCAGATATACCAGTTTTAGTTATTAAATTTAAATATGAAACAAAATAATATTTTTTTTATAATATAGCAAAAAATGAAAATGTTAATAATCTAGATTAATTTCACTGTAATCCTGGAATTAATTTAGAATAATCAAGACTTAAATGGCTCATTTGAATTGTGCCGAAGGCATTCAGAATATGTGTGCTACCCAAATAATGACTAAGTCTTTGAAAACTCAAGCCAGGTGGCGCATTAGACCAAGGGCTCATCTCCTGTTTCCAAAATGCATCACAAACTGCTTGAGAAACTGTTCTACTGTGATAATTGGGGATGAAAATAAATGTTCAATAAGATGTGCTTGTGTCTACTAACTGTTTATTCAGTTAAACATGAATGTGGAACTGTAGTTGTACATAAGCTCTAAACAGCAATTTTTGATCACCTTAATCCGACTAAAGTCATAACTGAACTAAACAGAATTGGAATTAAGACATGTGGAGTATGCAGATATTAGTGGCATTATTGAAGTAAACACTGCAATCAAACTATTACCATCATGAAGGACTTTTCGCCATATTTTTCGACAAGATCCACACACAAGTTTTTTTCTTTCCATTTGGCGTACGTTATTAAATTCCATAACACTCTCACCAGTCCTTACTCCTTATTTGCGTCTAATACCCCAGTTTTATCATGGGGGCATGAATGAATTGTTCATGAGTGAAAGTGAATCTGCCAAACTGCAGTTAAAGTCACCCAAAATTACAGGAAACTCTTACATGAAAGCACTTCAAGTAAACAACTTAATTATATTATTGTCTGTTAAGGCAAAAAAGTAGATTACAGATGTCCATGTAAGCGTAGTCAGTGTGTCTTCGAACTAAGTGAAAGATCCAGAAGGGCATCCTGTTGATTTGATTCAGAAGGGCACTGGTTTGTCAAACGGCTCACCAGTCAGGTATACATCCGCTCTAAAATATCAAGGTAAAAGTCATCATAGCTTGTGTAGAATAGACCCAGCTCCCAACCCAACTTTGAGAATAGATTAACGGCAAAAAAAATTGTATCCCCCGATAAGAGTCTTATTGATAACGACCCATTGTTATTAGTGGTAGTAGCGTAGACCCGAAATTACAATTATTATTATTATTTGTTATAATTATTATTTACATTTTTTCTTTTAATTTCTGTATGCTTTGTGTGCCTGCTATTATAAGAAGATTTCCAACCAATAAAGTGTCATATGTGGATGTCTCTGGTATTTCTGTCTATGTCTGAATATGATTAGTTGTATAATTGTTGGTCCTGTGTTTGTGTCCAGAATGGTCCAGAGCTGCTGCCGAGGGTCAGTATGCTGCAGCTGCTGACCAAAGTGATCGGGACGTCCACTCCTCGCCTTCAGGTAGACAAAACTCTGTGTCTGTGTCTGTCTGTCTGTGTGTGTGTCTGTGTGTGTGTGTGTGTGTGTGTGTGTGTGTGTGTGTGTGTGTGTGTGTGTGTGTGTGTGTGTGTGTGTGTGTGTGTCTGTGTGTCTGTGTGTGTGTCTGTGTGTGTGATTGTGTGTGTGATTGTGTGTGTGTCTGTGTGTGTGTGTCTGTTTGTGTGTGTCTGTGCGTGTAGGTCGGGTCTGTGCGTGTGGGTGGTGTATAATGTATGGGCATATAACTTTAAGGGTCACACTTTACAATAAGGTTCATTAGTTAATGTTAATTAATGCATTTACTAACATGAACAAACAATGAACAACACATTTACCACAGTATTTGTTCATGTTAGTTAACGTTAGTTAATGAAAATACAGTTGTTCATTGTTAGTTCATGTTAACTTATGGTGCATTAACTAATGTTAACAAACATGGACTTGGATGTTAATAAGTTAATAATGCATTAGTAAATGTTCAATTGTAATTAATAAATGCTGTACGTTTCTTGTTCATGATCAGTTCATGTTAGTAAATGCAATAACTAATGAACCTTATTGTAAAGTGTTACCAGTTTATGTATAGTATCTGTAGTGTGTGTTTGTAGTGTATGTTCAATTCAGTCCAAGTGTATTTGTAGAGCGCTTTTTACAATAATTATTGTCTCAAAGCAGCTTTACAAAAGTGCACATTATTGCATTGTAATCAAATTAAGTTAGTTAAAATCATAAATAAGTTTTTACCAGGGCTTGACATTAACTTTTGCAAAAAACGTAGGTGAAAAACATACTGTGTGATAATGAAAGGATGATCACATGCACACGGTTAAGGCCAATTAATAATCTGTTCAAAGCTAAAGCAACCGGTGCTGCTTACAAAAAGACACAGTTGGAGCTCTTGAAAGCAGCAGGACTGTGGGTGCATTAGTATCACTTTTTGTCTGTTCTATATGAAAGAGAACTGATCACAGTTGTGTTTCAGGCACGGTTGCTTCAAGCAAAGAAACAGGAGCGCGCATGCGCTTTAAACAGTCGCGCGCATCACATCAGCTGTTAGCGCGACTGATTATCCTCTCATTCGGGATTCACCTGCTTTTTATTGCTCGCGGGAATGCAATTATTTTTGTTAGTCGTGCTGTTTCTCGATTCTTAGATTACATTTGCGCGCATATTGGGTCATCCATATAGTCCAACCCTGCTTTTAAGTAAACTACAATTTAAAAATGATTTCCAACCAGCCAAAGTGGCTAGTGGGAGTGGCTGTCTTACCCGCTAGAGTTGAAATCTACCCACATTTGGCGGGTTGGCGGTTGTTTATGTTAAGCCCTGGTTATTACATACAAGGTTAACCTGCAATTTTTTAGCATATAGGTGATGTCTTTGTGCATGTTTAATGAAGTGTATTAAGTGTATGGGTTGTCCTCGAAGTGTAATCTGTTGTGTGTGCAATGCATATAGTGTGTTTGTTTTGTTTTAACAGTGTTTTTGTAGTGTTTGCGTAGTCTTTGTAATCTGTAGCGTATGCGTAGTGTGTGTATTTGTAGTGTATGCATAATGTATAGTGTGTGTGTGTAGTGTTTGTGTAGTGCATGTATAATGTGAGAACAGTGTATTGTCTGTGTAGTTTGGTGTATGTGAAACGTGTGTGTGTTTTATGTGTGTAGTCTCTGTGTAATGTGTGTTTGTGCTCAGGTTCTGGCGTCCAGCTGTCTGACAGCTCTGTGTGGCAGTGCTGGAGGTCAGGAGGGCTGTGCTCTCGCTGAACAACCTGAGATCGATGTTCTGCTGGAGGCTTTACTGTCCTCCTGTTTCTCCGTCAGAGACGCTGCGCTCCGGGTCAGTGCCTTGATCATTCTTACCTTCTCGTTCCTTCTTTCAACATATTTGCTTTGACTATGCACTTGTACGCTAGTCATATCATATCCTAGTAACAATATACAGTTATAGTCAGAATTATTAGCCCCCCCTGTATGTTTTTTTTCCCACCAATTTCTGTTTATCAGAGAGATTTTTTTTCCAACACATTTCTTATCATAATAGTTTTAATAACTCATTTCTAATAACTGATTTATATTATGTTTTCGTGATGACAGTAAATAATATTTTGGCTGGCGGTGCGTCGGGCATTTTTTGAGACTCGAGCGAACAGTGCGCGCGGCGCCGCAACTGATTTGAGTGGAATATGATACACTTTGAAGAGATTTTGTCTGAAACATTACGACTGTACACACATCTAATGACCCCTAATCAGAGAGATAACCTTATGATCAATAATACTTGGCTAGAAATAGCAACAGCTGTGGGAAAGGAGAACGTTTTTGTTAAAAGGTTTGAAAAAACCTGAAGAATAAATTTATTAAAACCAAAAGAGGCCATGGCAAAAGTGGAGACCAGGTACACAATCACAGAATATGTTTTTCCACCATTTATAGGTTTTACACTGATGTATGTTGTTTAATTTTGAATTTAAAACAGTTTAATAGTTACAAAACTAAAATGAAGTCACAGAAGTATTTCTTTGATAACTGGGAAGGAATATTTTAACCTAGCGGTTTACAATATACTGATGCCCTGTTTCTCTGGGCTTTATTGGTGATAATGATCTGTAATGTTGGACCATCATTGCCTTTTTAGCATAAGAGGACAGAAGCTAGCCAGACAGTAATGTGTGAATTGTGGAGCGGGCTAAATCTAAAAAAAAAAAAATATATATATATTTTTTAGTAAGTGTACTTTTTTTTTTTTTTGCGCTAATAAAACATAAGCTACATTTGTAGAGTAACTCATGTTCTGTTGTCATTAATTACAAATACAGAGTATGTTTTTCCACTGGTAACACTGGTTTATATATTTGTGGAACAGGCTAAATCTGAAAAAAAAAATATATTTTTCTTTTTTTGCTTCTATTCTTGCCATAATAAAAATATATTCGTAAAGCAACTCATGTTCTCTTGTGATTAATATTGTAATAAACCTTAAATGGTGAAACTGTCCGAGATATGAACAAAAGCAAGTGATTTGATTAAAAAAAATCTTGAATTGTTATAAAAATGCTTATAATCATTAAAATAATGTATAAAAACAATAAAAAAATCAATAGTTTAAAAATATTGAACGATATTAAGATATGATGTAGTTCCGAAAACTTTCTACTTCTCTGTTGATCCGTCTGACTTTACGGTGGGTTTCTTTTGACCGCCCCCTGTCGTTTTAAAGAATATCACAACGGTGAACGCGGCGAGTATAAAAGCCTCGGCCGTTTCGCGAGGTGCGCGCGCAGTCAGTGGAGGTGTGCGATGCGGCGCCAGGCGCGAGTATAATTCCAGCTTTAGAAACCTGCTCAGCTACTGACTACAGAAGTTAGTCAACAGAACAGTTTCGTTAGCATGAAAGCATCACCTGAAGACAAAGGCAGAGTCGTTAAAAGTCAGCCTGTAACATTTGCATCACTCTGAGGCCCCGTTTACTCTAATGCGTTTTAGTTTTAAAATGCATAAGTTTTGCTACGGTTACACCATCTGCCCACACTACGCTGGAGTTTTCGAGCGCCAAAAACGTAGCGTTTCGAAAACGCTGGAGAGGCCGTTTTCATTCTAAAACGCTTCTGCTCCGTCTCAGAGTGGATGGGGTAAAACTGAGACATCTGAAAACGGAGGCGGGGCTGCAGACATTCGCCTCTCTGATTGGGGCTTTTCCTCAATATTAAGTAGCCGACACACACAGTTCAGTCTCGCATCCTCTCCCTGTAAGTTCAGACTTCGCAAGTTTGATATGGAAAACAGACCCTTGAGGACTTGTCCGGTAAATCTTCAAAGGGAACAGTGTACTTTATAACCTTATTCACTCTACCCTGGCTACGTTGTTTCACTTTCTCAACAATAAAATGAAAACATGATGTAAGGAACTGCCTATTATCATTTTGATATTAACAACTTAACAGACAGCAGAAATGCTGATGCGTCGTGCTGCATCTTCACTGTGTGCATATTTATTATAAAACAGAGCCTATATAACATCACTGCCTCCTTTCATTTTCAGTGAAAATACGAAATGTATCCTCTGCTTTGCTGAATGTCAGTTTTAATAATCAGTAATGGCCATTATGAAAGTATAACGCACAATAAGATTATACATTATAGGAAATAAAGGCAAGCGATCAGTCAATATACAGCATGTATATTGATTGATGACTGATATATTGACTATCCACACACTGGTAGTGGTGTGGAGAGACCCCCCCCACATGATTGTAAAGCGCTTGGGTGTATGGCCATACACAATAAATGTGCTATATAAATACACATTACATGTATGTGGTTACATTAATTATTAACTTATCTTTGCGCTCAGCCAAAACCTGTTACCTGTGAACAAGTAATCGATTCAAAAGACCGAAGTCGGGGAATATGTCTTTAGATTTAGACAACAAGATTAATTAAATATCACGTTTAATAAATATAGTGAGATTAAATCCAGCGGGAGATGCTTGATAAGCAGTCTGACCAGCACAGCTCTCATCTGGGTAGAAATGCTGCAGCGCTTGCCCAAGAGTGTGTGTGTGTGTGGTCACGTGATGTGCGTTTTCAGCGTTTTGGTGTGGACAGAGAGCTGTTCAGAAATCCTGGGTGAAACGCTAGTGTGGACGCGAATTGTTTTCATTCTAAAATTTTAAAACTAAAGCTCACTAGTGTAAACGGAGCCTGGCTCAGCCAGTCGTCAGAAAGACAAAGGGTAAATGTCCCTCATGGCTGGCCTGTTATTGAAATGAAATAATTAAAAGCCAAAGAACATAACTTTATTTATTATTGTTCATTTGAAACTAAATTATTTACTCTTATATTTCCACATTATACATTCAAGTGATTTTAAACCATTAAACATTTATAAACATTTTTTGAGGATGTTAACACATTAGAAAGTTTCCTTTCCTTTTTAAAAACGATGTATTTTTTTGCATTGTGTTAAGTGTTAAAGGGGACCTATTATACCCATTTACAAGATGTAAAATAAGTCTTAATGTCCCAAGAGTGTGTATTTGAAGTTTTAGCTCAAAAAGCCACACAATTAATGTTTTCTAACTCTCCGTATCTGACCCTTTTAGGCTTTAATCCTAATTGTGCTGTTTTGGTGACTGTCGCTTTAAATTTAAATAAGGCGGAGCTACAAATGTCCATGTGTCAGCATCCGCTTGTCAAGTGTGACGTCACGCGAATCGGCTTCCGGGTCCAAGCGCTCTATTTAACTGAATGGGGAGACTCATGAAATGGTAATAATAAACGTTTACAAAGCGATTTAATACTTTCGAAAATCACGATCGCAATATATTACGTCTATGCCTAATATTCGATGGCCAGAAAGTGATTTATTTTTTATAAATTGTTAAATTTTTGGTATTTGTTATGCAGCAAGCCCAGAGATTGTTGTGTACACTATGATTTTATATAAAATTAACTTTAATGTGTGATAGGAATAAAACGTGATCATAAACGAATGATTTCTCCACTCAAATGAATGGCGGCTTGAACCCGGAAACAGTATTACATACGTCACAAACACGTCACCACTTAACAAGCGGATAGTGGCAGATTGAAAAACAAGACTAACGTCTTATGCTAATGAGTGAGAGATTGTCACTAGTGGGTGGGGCTTTCACCCTCTAATGACGTACAAAGGGAGAATGTAGATCACAGTGTTTCTGCATCAAGTGTGTTTATAAAAAATAGAATGAATTATTTTTTACCATACAAAGCTGGTTATATTCACAGACCGATGCCACACTACTGTGTTTAAAGTGATTTTTACATAATAGGTCCCCTTTAACATTGCGATGTGTCTGCCTGCTATAGGGTCTGCTGGAGATGGAGCTGGCGTTACCCACTGACAGCACTGATGTCAATGGCTTGAAGATGTTGAGGAGGCTCTGGGTGGCCAAGTTTGATGTGGAGGAGGAGGCCAGGGCTTTGGCGGAGAAGTGAGTCATCTTGAGTCACTACAGTCATCTTTCACACTCCAGACTCTGCTGATTCAGAGCTGGGCTTGTGCTGAAGATGTTGGCAACATGGGTTTATTTTGGAAATGGTCCATTTTGTAAACTCCTGTCCATTTGTGTCAAAAGAAATTAGTAAAAAAGAAATTGCATTGCAAATAATAACTGCAAGCAGCAGTTATCGGGGCCAAGCAGCCCAGCGGCCACATCATAAACAAGCATGGCAACAAGCCACAGAGCAACAGGAACATTCTATAACTTTTTGGCAGCAATTTCTGAGCAAAATTTGGTGGAAATTAGGCTAACGATCTATGGAGAGTTCAAAACAACACGATTTTTAAACTAATTGAAGATGGTGGAAGGGAAGTTGTGTCAATTAGGTAATAAATCATATCAATGTTCTCTGCATGATCCAAGGAATGTACAAGACATGTACTATTGTCTCAAGACAACAGACAAAACTATTCAAAAATTAGCATTGATTTGCTGTATTACTACTGATGAAGTGTGTATTTGCGTCTCTCTCTTTTTCTATATGTCTGTGTCAGACTGTGGCAGGCTCTGTGTCTGGATCTGGTGCCGGAGCTGTGTCCACTGCTGATTGAGGATGTGATCCAGCATGAGGAGGCGGTGCGTTCAGCCGGTGCGGAGGCTTTGTCCAGCGCCGTCAGTCAGTATCAGGAGCAGTCAGCGACTGTCCTCTCACAGCTCACGCAACTCTACCATCAGAAGCTATATGTGAGGCTCTCTCACACACACACATTCACACACACACATCAACATGACTGACCATTGAGTTTTAGCATATAAATCATAGCAGTTATTAGGGCTGCACGATATTGGAGAGATTTAAGATTTTATATATATATATATATATATATATATGAGGAATATCACACGAGTAGCAGTGCGATATTGCTGTATATCGGCACTGGTGGGAGGGGTGCATTGGCACAAGGCCGCAGGCCGAGTATATACAGCCATATCGCACTGCTACGAGTGTGATATTGCGTTTATACAACCATTTGAAGGCATAATTGTGTATATAAAAACCAAATCAAACATGGAGAGTCTGAAAAACCCTTGTGTATGAGGAACTACTTTCTTCCGCGTTGGATTCAAATCATAAGCTGACAGGTAAACAGCTGAGCAAGCATCTTTTAAACTTTAGATCTGTAGTGTCTGCTTTTTGCTGGCTGTATGTGGGCGGAGTAATACACAAAGGGTAAAGAGGCTGTACAGGTGCTGATATTACTTAAATATATCACAGCTATCAGCCAATCAGATTTGAGAACCAGACAGAACTGTTGTATAAATATATATATATTTTTTATAATTTATATAATTTCACCAAATAATTTGAACAGTTCTATTTGGAAAGATTTTATTCATTTAGATCAACCGGGATAATCAAGTCTTTTTCTATGCAGTGCTTCCACATAAATAATAATAAACTACAAGCATAAAGAGCAAAATAAATGTAAAAAAAAAAACAACAACTCTATGGTTTTCTGGGGAGTCTAACAGCATTCTAGTACAGAAATTGAACCATCAAATGTAAAACTACATGGTCGTCATTGTGCAAACAATTTAAAAAGATAAACATTCAATATTATCTTTATCTTTTAAGCTTTACTATATGAACTAATCCTGTAATGTGGCACGTATTTCGGATGAGACGTTAATCGGAGGTCCCAACTCTCTGTGATCGTTAAAAATCCCAGGATGTCCTTCAAAAAAAAAAGAGTAGAGGTTTAACCCCGGCATTCTGGCCAAATCTTCCCACAGGCCTCTGTCCATCATGGCCTCCTAACCATCCCCATACCATAATTGGCTTCTTCACTCTGTCTCCTCTCCACCAATCAGCTGGTGTGTGGTGTGCGGTCTGGCGCAATATGGTTGCTGTCACGTCATCGCTACACACCGGTGGTGGATGAGGAGATTTCCCCCAATGTGTAAAGCACTTTGAGTGCCCAGAAAAGCGCTATATAAATGCAAGGAATTATTATTATTAGTGGATACACACATTGTTATATTGATGCTCATCAATATATTGTTCAGCCCTAGCTGTTGAGTTAAATGTCATCAATTACCCACACTGCTTTTTTTTATTCATATGATTCAAATGTAGCTCAATTCAAATTGATTTGTTAAGCAGTTTTCACAATAATTGTTATGTATTGTTCTGAATTGATGTGGATTGTGGTGTTTGTTCAGAGGCCGCCTCCAGTTCTGGATGCTCTGGGACGCGTTATTTCTGAAGCACCTCCTGATCAATGGGAGGCCAGGTGAGAGCTTTTTAAATATGCTTATTTATGACTATTTGGGGATTTTTATATTTTAATTTTAGTTAAGTTTTTTATTTTCTTTCTTTTCTTTTTTGTTGTTGTATTTTATTAGTCAGTTAGACCGTGCTTTTGGAGTGTATGTCTGCCTTTACATGTTAGAAAGGACCAAATACTTTTAAAGGTGCTGTATGTAAGTTTTTGACTTTTCTAAAGCATAAAAATACCAGAATATGTTTGCAGATATTTCAGAAACATGCTCAGTGAACATTCCTGTTTATCTGAAAAACAATGCTGAAGTCAGATGTTCTGCCTTGAAAATGTGTGTTATGTGCCAGAACGTCTGTCTTTGTTTTGGTCCCTCTAACCAGCCCAATGCCAGTTTAGCCAATTATATTTCAACACCCGGGTTAACTTTTGGAAAACCGCATTCATTCATTCAGAAAGGCTCTCAAAGCATGCGTGACTGAAATTTGACCTCCGGTGGACAGTAGTAGACTCTGAAATGAGATGCTGATTCAGAGTTCCACATGAGGTGGTTGTAAATTAGCAAATAATATGAATATTGCGAGCGTAAACATTAGGTGAGCAGGTAACATTGTAACTCCGTGTCCTAATAAAACGCTCTGTGAGGAGATTTGCAGTGATAAGCAATTTGGCTGTTTGCACCAGACGAAATACGACAGAAATTTAAATACAGCCATTCAGAAGCACAGAATAGTGCACTCACTGCACTACAGTGAAATGGTAAGGTTTATAATGTAATTAATACAAATGAAACCTCTTTAATATTATTAAATGTACATGCTGAGTCACTGATCGTTGTTGGTTTGCCTTATTTTACAATTCTGAAGTTTACAATTTTACAATTCTATCTCAAATGGTTTCTTTTATTTTCAAGATCTGAGGTGAACTATCTGCTGCTGCTTTCAGTTATATGGCAATAAATGTCATGTAAAATAGCATTTAAACTCGCATTGTTAGCGTTTAACACTAAATAAAGCGCATGAGGTCTACCTGAGGTGATCATTGTCATCAAGGTTTTTCTTGTTCAGCTGCAAACAATAGAAACCGCTTCTAAAATATTAATTCCAGGTACTGGTTAGGACAAACATATTTCTTCTATCGCGTGCCATCGCTTTTATTTAGAACGTGATTTATATCAGCCTTGCATCAGCGTTTAGGCTCAGTAGTCAGGCTCGCTCCTTTTGGACCTCAATCTGATAACCTTCTCTTGTGTGTGTTTTGATCCAGGAACGCATTATCTAGTTCAACCACTGGGTGTCAAACTTACATACTGCACCTTTAAGTCTAGCTTAAAAACCTGCCCGAAAGAGCTGTTATTTTAGTTTTATTTCATTTTATTTTCTATTTTATTCTCTCTCATAATATTTCATAATGTTTCCTGTTTATTATTTTGATTTTTACCAAACTCTTGTCTGTACAGAACTTTGGTGAACACTTTGATTTGAGTACCTAAATAAATTAGTTATTATATTATATGACATATTATACTTATACAGCTATTATAGAAATCAGTTACAGTATGTTTTAGTTTTTTATAATCTGAGATCTTTTTGGGTAACATCTAGCAAAGTAAAAGTTATTGTAAATGTTATATTTAGAGTGTTTTTAATTGTTATTGTTATTTGTTTTACATGTTTTTTTTGTTTATGTTATTTTATGTACATTTATTGTTATATTTTATTTTATAAAAAATGCTGTTTTTTTAAGGGATAGTTCATCCAAAAATGATAATGGGTTTCTTGTGTGCAGGTGTGGCATCGCTCTTGCGCTGAACAAACTGGCTGAGTACCTGGACGAGAGTCAGGTGACGCCACTATTCCTGTTCTTTGTGCCGGACGCTCTGAATGACAGACACCCTGAGGTGCGGCGCTGCATGCTGGACGCAGCACTGTCTGCTCTTAACACACACGGCAAGGTAACACATCTTTGCAACGTGGATGCACACATTGCTATATCTGATATGCTGAAACGGTATATTGTGCAGCCCTAATGCAGATGGTGCGGAAGGAATTTGCACAGGTTCTGGATGGTCCAAATCTTTTTTCGAAATTTATGACAATTGGAAAAAAAATTCAAGCTTCTCTAAATGTTTAGTCATTTGAAAACAATTTTAGTAATCGCAGTATTGCTAAATTCTGGAATGAATACACAGCACAAAGGCTGCCTTTTTTTAATCAATATTATTCACTAAAGAGCAGGCCATGAGAATTCAGCCTTTTTGTCAGAAAAAGTCAGGGATTTTCATAGTTGATTTAGAGTGGGAACCCTGTAGTATATAAGTAATACTAAAGTAACACTGGTGCCGTATTAAATTCTTTCTCTTTCTGTGTCAGGATAACGTGAGCTCTCTGCTGCCCGTGTTTGAGGAGTTTCTGAAGAACGCGCCGCAGGACGCCAGCTATGACTCTGTGCGGCAGAGTGTCGTCATCCTCATGGGCTCGCTGGCCAAACATCTGGACAAGAGCGACCCCAAAGTCAAACCCATCGTGGCCAAGCTGATCACAGCCCTTTCCACTCCCTCACAGCAGGTCTGCAGGCCTTTTTGTCTATTGTTAGCATTTGATAAGTGTTTTCGTTAAGTGTTTTTTCGGTAAGGTTTGGTGTTTTCTACACGTCGCCCCTAGTCATGTTAACTTCAGAGCTTGTTGACCTAATTCATCAAGTTGCATAGGCGTCGGCTAAAGAGAACGCTCTGTTTGGTTATTAAGGAACGAATTAGAGCCTGAGTGTGTGTGTGACGTAGTGAAGTGACGTAGCATGTAAACAAATGAAGATGAGAAGGAACACAAAGAGGGCAGCTTTAATTTTGCTACATTTCTGAAATATTTGCAAATGATTAGCAGATTATGAGACATGTTTGCAGGAGCGGATTTCTCCTTTATTAGTGACAATTAATAACAACGGTTTTAAATGTTGGTTTGTTTACGATTCATCTGTGCACGTCAGAAGTTTGGGTTAAACATATACTGCCCCCTACGGAGCAGAAAGAAATGTCATCTTGGCCAGACGCCGAACGCAGCTCTCGTTTCAGTCGGTGCTCGTTGGCATCAGCTTAATGTGTCCTGGCCCTGACATGTCTCTCTGTATCTTCTGCTCTTCAGGTTCAGGAGTCGGTGGCCAGTTGCCTTCCTCCTCTGGTTCCTGCTATAAAGGAGGATGCAGGAGGGATGGTGCGGAAACTCCTTCAGCTGCTTCTGGAGAGCGACAAGTACGCCGAACGCAAAGGAGCTGCATACGGACTGGCCGGACTGGTCAAAGGTCTGGGCATCTTATCACTCAAACAGCAGGAGATCATGACCACCCTGACGGACGCCATTCAGGACAAGAAGAACTCCAGACGCAGAGAAGGTGCTGCTTTTAAATGACCAGATCTGTGCGATGTTGTTGCATAACAAATTCATTTTGAAATAATCTGGAATAATTTTTATTCAGGGTTCCCACGCTTCATGAAACTACTTACATTTTAGACATGAATTCAAGGCCTGGAAAGTACTTAAAGGGTCATGAAACCCCCTCGTTTCAGCAGGGTGTTTTCACACCTCTACTTTGGAAAAAGTCAGAAAAGTGGGCGTGTCCAGCTCTGTTTAGGGGGGAGTGTCGGAGGAACTAAAGTGGGATGGTGTGGGAGTGTCTATTTGGGCACGCGCGAGTTTCAGAGTCAAAATACACAGACAGGAGGAAGTGATGGTGTTTAACCTACATGGACATCTGTAGTCGAATTATTTGCCAAATTATTAAATGTTGGACTTTAACTGCAGTTTGGCTCTTTCATTCAGGGAATTCATTCATGTCCCTCGCGAAACACGAGATATTTGATTTGAGGATCTGGTCTAAGCGTGTATTTTTCATGCAATGTTTGATACCGCACGGCGAATGAGAGAAAAAAAACCTCAGCATTTCCCAGAAACTTAGATGCACACGGCAGGTAGCGTCAGAAAGCCGCGCGTGTTATTCCGGTCACAAAATGCGGTAAAAACCCTACACGAGGGTAAAGTTTGGTTGTGGTGCTAACGTGTTTACACTCGGTGCAATAGTTTGTTAGATACGAACAAACTGAATAAACAAAGAGCACTGGTCGCTCACTTACAAAATCTGTAGAGACAGGACAATCACCAGCAACTAGAGCCGCGTCTTTATTAAGAGAAGACTACAAACGAATCCGGATCTCAGCGTTTGCAGATGAGAACAGCTCTCAGGTAAACAATAATCCTCCTTAGACACGCAAGTTATTGTTGTCGAGCGTCGCGTACACTGTTAATCCACACGTGACTCTGAGCTCTCACAGAGAGAAAATGAAAACGAAACCTAACTGCAGCAAACTATAAAACCAACACTTCACGCTTGTTTTGCCAACACAACGTGGCGTCTCTGTCCTGAAAACACGGTGATAGTAATGAATATTAATGAAGTTGCACAATAGAGCGCGCTGATTGGTTTGAATCAAGCCTTACTCATGCATTAATGCAGCAGGCTGTGAGACGTAATAAGACTCACTCTGGCACAGACGCCCAGTCTGCAAGCTGGAATACACGCTATTATGTCATGACCGTGACGCAGCTTCAAAAATTCGTTTCAAACCGGAAGTACGAATTTGCTTGAAATAACGCAAAAACAACCAATTTACACTTTTTAGTGAAATATAGGTGTCCTAATAGTGTTTTTAGCAGTGTGGGACACATACGACTGTCAACAGCTCAAAAAATGTGTTTTGGTGTTTCGTAACCCTTTAAAAACAAACATAGGTCCTTGAAAATGTGTGTATTTAAAGTTTACTGTGTTTTTTCAACAATTGTACTGTGCTGCGTTAAAAATGAAAAAAAAAAACTGTGAAGTTTAAATCTATGACAAATAGTACATTTTATCAATATTTCAGGGCCTGCATTTGAATATTACCAGTATTGAATTCAACTAAATGTATTAAAAGTCCAGTGAAATGCTTTGAAATATGCATTTTTATTTAATGTTTTTTACGTAATCTCAATCGAGAAACAATGAGAGGGTGGGACACAGAGCAGCTCCTTCACTTTTAAAAAAAAAACAGCCAATAGATTTCTGCCAGTAAGAGTGTTCGATCTCAAGTGCATCAAATGAAAAGCAAATGCAAAGTATCTTAAAGGATGCGGGGCATATAAAGATACTAGAGTGCATTTGATTGGTTGTCATGTGATGAGAAACTAAAGTATGAAGTGACATAAATAAAACCATTGATTCATTTAAGTGGCTGTGACAAACTACAAGCTTTACATGTTTATATCAGTTTTATATCTTCTATATGTGAATTTGATCACAGTTTTGGGGCACACTAGCTTATAGATATCCTAAAAGTTAACAATACTGATACTAAAATAAAAAA
The DNA here is from genome assembly GCF_052040795.2 of Danio rerio. NCBI lineage: Eukaryota > Metazoa > Chordata > Actinopteri > Cypriniformes > Danionidae > Danio > Danio rerio. The sequence goes on from NC_141028.1 coordinate 5,192,791, forward strand.
AACCTTTAAAATAAACTTTAAAATTCAGTCCAAGGCGCTCGAAAAATGTGGAAAAAAAAGCCTTTAAAAATAAAGACTTATCAATATTTATTACACATTTTTCGAGTACCTTGGACTGATTTTTGCTGTTTACTCTAATAAATCTCTTACCCAAAGAGCACAGACACATTATTTAAGCTACCCCTGAGCACTTTGTGTTTGATTTTAGATTTTTATCTAAAAAAACGTCATGTTACTTTAAATGTTTTTTCAACTTGGCTGTTTAAAACGGTCTACTATTTTGTAAATGACACATTCAAAACAAAACAACATCGTTACCATGACATTTTATTGTTAATATTAAGTGTAAGTGTAAGGACTTTCATGGCACTATATACGCTATGGCTGTGATTTAAAATCACTAGTGATTAGTGATTAAAAAGTCCTTGAATGTGGCGTCTATGATAGAGTGGGAACCCTGTTTATTACAATAAGCACCTTTTTTCTCCTTTTCAGGCGCTCTGTTTGCGTTTGAGATGTGTAATGTATGTATATATATATATATATATATATATATATATATATATATATATATATATATATATATATATATATATATTATACATGTTTATTATTATTATCATTACTGAATATTACATTCAAGACTTAAATTTTTTTTAATATTGTTTGTATTTTAGTTTAATTCTTTAATTTAATAATATATATATATATATATATATATATATATATATATAAAGATTTCACATACATATATATAAGAGTTCAGATGCAAAAGCCGCTAAACGCCACTTCCGCCAAAAATGAGATTGAGTGATTGCTTTAGGCATGTAGTACACCATCAACAAATAGATTTGCTTCTAATCATCCAAATCCCAGGCACTATATATGCTAGGGCTGTGAAAAAGTCCTTGAATGTGGCGTCTATGATAGAGTGGGAACCCTGTTTATTACAATAAGCACATTTTTTGTGTTTTTCAGGGGCTCTGTTTGCGTTTGAGATGTTGTGTAACATGCTGGGGAAGTTATTCGAGCCATATGTGGTTCACGTCCTCCCTCACTTGCTGCTGTGTTTCGGTGATGGGAATCAGTACGTCAGAGAGGTACAAACACTCCTCCTGCTTTACACTCCCAGAGTATCATTTATGTCATTCTGTATGATTGCCCTTTTTTATACCAAAAATATATTATTGTTATCATTTTCCCCCCACTATTGCAAATGCAAATGAATGTGACATTTTTTCAAAGCTCTTTATCTTCTGTTAAATTCGACCAGAGCAAGCAATAAATCATTGTATAGTATGACCCACATAATAATAATGTGTTGCGTAATTAATAAGTGTCTTGTTAAAATAAAGATTTGACCGCACAAAATTAAGACCATCATTAATGATATTCTGACACTGATTGGCTGTCGTCATTTTCATCTGACTCCGCCATAAGTATTTATTTTCTGCTCTGGATTCAGTTTCTAGCCAATAGCAGAACATCAACCACAGGGGAGGTGGGGATAAAGATATTAAGGCCTCATCTGATTGGTCAAATTTAGATAAACCAGCCAATACATGAAGTAAATGTAGTTTATCCCGTGTCTGCGATACGTATATTGCATGCACTTTTATCTTGATAAGGATAACTTAGCGGAAAGTTAATCTGCATGTTGTTTAATGTGTGCGTCAGGCTGCAGATGACTGTGCTAAGGCTGTGATGAGGAATCTGAGCGCTCACGGGGTGAAGCTGGTTCTGCCGTCTCTGCTGGTGGCGCTGGAGGAGGAGTCCTGGAGAACCAAAGCAGGTCTGTTCACGCTACAGACTACTGTTAATAGACCTATAATAGTTGTATGGTGTAAACATTTAGTAATAATAATCATGTTTAAATATGACTATAAACATGGAAAAAAGAGCTGTTTGTCATTGTATTATGTCATTATGTATTTGTATATTTTTGTTTGATCATTTTGATGGTAATTTTTCTATTCCATGTATTATTTTATATGAATGTCCTACAGTTATCATATTTTTATTTATTGCACAAAAGTGCATTGCATTATTTAGTAGGAGTAGTAGTAGTAATTAGTAGTTTTATTTCTAGTTATCTGTTTAATTTAACTGTTAATTATTGATTTATATAAATTTGATTAAACATCTCACATGGAAAAACAACATAGTTTATTTAAATAATTTCTATAATCTTTTTCTTATTTATGTTCATTAACAAAACTTAACAAGAAAAAACTGCATTTTGTGTTATTATTGTTTGCTGTTATACATGTATGTGTGTATGTGTATATATATTATACATGTATATTATTATTATCATTACTGAATACTACATTCATTACTTACAAATTTTTTATATAGTTTGTATTTTAGTTTAAATCTTTGATTAGATAATATATATAACAGTTCAGATGCAAAATCCGCTAAAAATCACTTAAGATAATTAAATTGAGTGTAGTACACCATCAACAAAAAGATTTGCTTCTAATCATCCAAATCCCAGCGTCAGCTCATTCAGAAATAAGTTTGTTCATATGTTTTCAATGTAGCATATGTGGTTTGTGTAATGTATTTTATGTTTGGTAAAATAATTTAAAATTTCATCTTTAGTGATTTTTCAACTAATAACGCTGTCCTGCCACATTAGTTGGATTTAGAGGTTTTTGCATAAAAAGCAGATGTGGGTTTAGCTGGTTTTGACCAAAAGAAAATCTACCTTTTTAAGAACCAAAGAAATGTCTAAAGTGATATTTTTGAAAAAAGTTATTATATTATTTACTAGCTAATAACCTCATCATTACATATAAAATAAAACATTAAACCTAATCAGAGGAGCCTGATAGAAAATGCTCATTTACATGAAAAGAATTCTTATGGATTTAGATCAGAGGTCACCAAACTTGTTCCTTGAGGGCCAGTGTCCAGCAGATTTTAGCCCCAACCCTAATCAAAGACACCTGAACGAGCTAATCAAGGTGATACTAGGTATACTTGAAACACTCAGGCAGGTGTTTTGAGACAAGTTGGAGCTAAACCCTGCAGGACCGAGATTGTTGACCCCTGATTTAGAGGGTTTTCCATCTGAACTCTTCATAAATATAATATATATATACTGTATAGTTGTATTTCTGATATATTGTATTTCTTCTAGGCTCAGTGGAGTTGTTGGGTGCGATGGCGTACTGCGCTCCTAAACAGCTGTCCTCATGTCTGCCCAACATTGTCCCGAAGCTGACAGAGGTTCTGACAGACTCTCATGTGAAGGTGCAGAAGGCCGGACAGCAGGCGCTTCGACAGATCGGCTCCGTCATCCGCAACCCTGAGATCCTCGGTAGGAAATATTCTTTCCTAATGTGGACATATCAGGAAAATCGGACTCTTCCTGTGTTTCGTTTATTTTGCTCTTTTATATTTTATATGCTATTATATATTACTTTAACATCTGTGCTAGAAAGAACATTACACATGCTCCAATATTGATGGACAGACCAGCAAACATGAGAATTTTCATATTATCATGACATTGAAGTCACTGAATTAATTGTTTTCCACAATGAGCATGAAAATGATCACTGTCGGCCTAAATCCTAAACACACATTAACTGTGCACTGTATATATTAGTCAACATTTGAAGTAGATCAAAATAGTCCAAAATTGAACAACACATGGTTTTGGTTAAAAACACTTTCTTTAATCCTCTACTATTTCAACAGTGTGGGATTATCGTGTTTTGGTTTTTTAGTCAGAATGTAGTGTTAGGGTGCTTTCACGCCTGTAGTTCGCTTCTTTTGATCCAGATCAAGGCCAATAAATGATACATTGTTGCATTTTTCTGCCGTCTTTGGGTCGCTTTCACACCACACTGCTGGCTTTGGTCCGAACCAGTTGAAACGAACCAAAATGCAGTCATCTGACAAAATCCACATCTCTCATTGGCCAGATGTTGTTGAACATATTTCCTATACTGCTTATTGATTGGTCAGATTTCATGTGCGGGAAAATGCCAATGAACTCTGGCAAGTAAACAAAACCGGCAGATACAAAATGTCGTTTTTACTCTGGAGGAACGACTGCGCTGGCTAATTGTATCCCTGCTTTAGGCAAACTATACATTTCGAGAATGAAGCGTGGCCGGGGCTGGAAAACAGTGTTTAATGCATCGCTCGTCACTTCAGGAGGCGTGAATTAACTTAGCTAAACTGCGACATGTTCATCTTGCGGAAATATTAGCAACGATCCATCGGGTAATGTTTTCCCCTCTCTCTCTGTCTGTTGGTAAAGCGCTGTCAACAAATATTTTTCCTCCATATCCCATAATGCACAGCGCATCGGTCTACGGCAGCTGGATTAGTCCAAAAGTCGCAGAACTTTTTGCGGTTGGACCTGTTTTAGTACGGATCATATTCTCACCACAAACGAACCGCTCCAGGGTTTGTTTGAAAGCGTACCGAGACCACCTCTTCAAGCAGGTCTCGGTACGCTTATTTGGTCCGCTTTTGGTGCGCACTCGAGTACGATTGCTGCATTCTCACCTGCCCAAACCAACCGTACCAAAAGGGGAAACGAACTCTAGTGCGATTCAATCGAACTAAATAAGGCAGGTGTGAAAGCACTCTAAGGGTGCTTTCACACCTCTGAATCAATTCAGTTGTTCCGAAACATGGATTGTTACATTGTTTCTCTTTGCTCTTCGTGCGGTTCGCTTTAACACTGCAAAGTTTCTAAACCAGGGGTCGGCAACCCGCGGCTCTAGAGCCGCATGCGGCTCTTTAGCGCTGCCCTAGTGGCTCCCTGGAACTTTTTCAAAAAATGTTTGAAAATGGAAAACGATGAGGGAGGAAAATATATTTTTTGTTTTAATACGGTTTCTATAGGAGGACAAACAATCTTAACGTTTTCCAATGCTGTAAAAGTGTGTAGAATATTTAATTTCAACATTTCTGTCAACGAAGATTTGCGTCATAGCCTGCGACACACGTTTCTATCAGCAGGGCGGGATGCCAGGCAGGTAGCTGTTGTAAACAAACCGGCGGCTGTGTCATGCGCCATGGAGCGCAAGCTGTCTTTGCCAAAGATGTACAGCGGGGCACACTTTCTCATTGTCCCTCCCTGAGAGAATTCTAAGAAGCCCATCCCGATCACTCACTCAACGGTGATTATTTACAAGGTGCGATCGTTGATATGCAAACCCCTAACCCCAACCGTCATTGGGGGAAAAGCAAATCGTACTAAATTGTACGAATTAGATCGTACGAATTCATACGAATTAGCCACTAAATGAAAAAGTTACGAATTGCCGTGAGATTGTGTTGGTTGAGCACATTCCCAGGAATGACTAGAGCTGATCTTGAAATGGAAATGGCAGACTGCGTTTTATTGCACTGTTTGTTGCCCAGATAAGGGGCACGTTGCACGTTAATTTTGATGTTGTTTTTTGGAATCCTGAAAAAAAAAAAAAAAACATAAAAAAATCTGATTTCTTTATTGCATTTCTTTAATTTCATCAAAGCAAAACATAATGCAATAATATTGTTATGAAGTTAAACTTGATCATTAAACATAATTCATTAATATTGTAATGAAGTTAAACTTGTTAATTAAGCATAATGCATTAATATTGTAATGAAGTTAATCTTGATAATTAAACAATGCATTAATATTGTAATGAAGTTAATCTTGATAATTAAACATAATGCATTAATATTGTAATGAAGTTAATCTTGATAATTAAACATAATGCATTAATATTGTAATGAAGTTAAACTTGATCATTAAACAATTCATTAATTTTGTAATGAAGTTAAACTTGAACATTAAACATAATTCATTAATATACTGTAATGAAGTTAAACTTGAGACGGCATTGTACAACAGAGTAGTCACGTGGCGCGTCATTCTCTACAGGATGCACTGCAGGGAAATGAACATTTAATCATGAAGGCTCAGTATGTATTTGTAGCCAGCAAAGTAATTTTTATAGTAGGCTAATATAGCTAATATAAATACATACAGCATGTGTTGCCATCATTATAAGGCTTATATAAGGCTTTTAATTTTTTGCGGCTCCAGACATATTTGTTTTTGTTTTTTTGGTCCAATATGGCTCTTTCAACATTTTGGGTTGCCGACCCCTGTTCTAAACGGACCAAAAGGGCTAAAACAAGTCACGTGAGTAAACTCTCCTCACATTGGTCCGAGTTTCACGGTTTATTTTGCAGAGTCCCGCTCAGCTTTCATGGGGGGTGGTGGTTGGTGGTGTTTGACAAGGTGCGTGCGACGTGTCTGAAAAGTGTGGAGGGATGCGGTTGAGAGGGGTGAGAAGGGTACGCCAGGTATTTTAGGACTGGGAGGGAGACGCGTGATTACCGGGAGATTATCACTTGTGTGCGGGCATCCGGGAGTCTCTGTGCATTTGCGGGTAACTACCGAAACTTGCGGGAGACTTGGGATGTCTGTTGAATTACCTCCCGCCCTACTCATAATTCTCTCTTCATATAGCCGTATGCATATGACCTATCTATAAAACACTGTGATATAGCCGGGCTCGGATTGTTTGCTTTGTCACTACAATCGATCCGCTCCAGAGTTTGTTTCAATCGAGCCGAGACCACCTCTTTCAAGCGATCTCGGAGCGATTGTTTTTGTCGCGGATCCGAGTGCGATTGGTGGTTTCACATTTGCCAAACGAACTGCGCTAACTGGGCAAACGAGACAGGTTCCGAAACAAAAGTGTAGGTGTGAAAGCACCCTAAAGCTCTACCCCCTTCTTCAAAGCATTTGAATTTAAAGGGACGCACACACAAAAAACAGCAAGTTTTTGCTCACTCCCAAATAGGGCAGAATTTGGTTAACTATAATAAATAATCTGTCTGATGTTTAAGGCTAAAACTTCCCAGAAACATTCTGAGCCACACTAGAGGTTTGTATGAAAAATTATCTTGTGATCTTATGAAAAATATTCAACCTTTGAAGAAAAAATGTAAATCTGTAAGTCTATGAAGATTTCTGATATGTAATAAAAGTCCTACTGGTCCGTGTGGTGTTCTGTTTGGCAATGAGATGAAGGAAATTGGTTTAAAGTTTTCAAACTTTACTGAAAAAATTAAAAATGGTCAGTTTTTTTTTTTTTTTTGAGATGACACTGGTTTGATTTTTGTGATTTGTTCAGCGATCACCCCGATCCTGCTGGATGCTCTGACTGACCCGTCTCACAGGACGCAGCACTGCCTGCAGACACTGCTGGACACCAAGTTTGTGCATTTCATCGATGCTCCATCTCTGGCTCTGATCATGCCCATCGTCCAGAGAGCCTTCCAGGACAGATCCACCGACACGCGCAAGATGGCGGCGCAGATCATCGGAAACATGTACTCACTCACTGACCAGAAGGTACATGATGCACAGAACACTGGTTCATTCATGTGTTTTCATCCATAAATATTATATATATTTATATTATAGTGTTCTTACTGACAAAATACATAGTTTTTACAACTATTTTAAGTATTTTAATTGTCATTGTGATGTAGCTATAAGCAACTTTATGCCAAGTGACACAATAATTCTGGTTAAGAATATGGATTAACCCTGGTAAATCAGTGTAACACATGAATGGCTTTAAATGGCTCATAGATTTACTGTGTGTATGCGTTTTCAGGATCTGTCTCCGTATTTGCCCAGTGTGATTCCAGGCCTTAAAGCATCTCTGCTGGACCCTGTGCCAGAGGTAATGCTGCCTGTCCTGTGAAGCTGTCTTGATCAGTGCTGTGTGTGCGCGCGCATTCTTTCTGTCTGTGTTGTGTGTCTCATTAGTGTGTGTGATCTTTTAGGTGCGGACGGTGTCAGCGAAGGCTCTGGGTGCGATGGTGAAGGGAATGGGTGAGTCCTCCTTTGAGGATCTGCTGCCGTGGCTGATGGAGACTCTGGCGTCTGAACAGAGCTCAGTGGATCGATCAGGAGCTGCGCAAGGTGAGAACAGACCAGTAGAGGGCAGCAGACACATGCACAACACACACTAACCCAACACACACTAACCCAATTCATCTTTATTTTTATATCACTTTCACAATGAAGATTGTGTCAAAGCAGGTTACCATAGAAGTTGAAGTAAATTGAAACAGTTGAAGTGCCGTTTAGTTCAGTTCAGTGTGTTTTTTTTACTGCTGAAAGTCCAAACACTGTAGAGCAAAACCACCGATGCTCAGATACCAAAACCACAATTCATTACTCTTAAAGGCATAGTTCTCACAAAAATGAAGTCTCTCGTCATTTACTCACTCTTCACTTGTTCAAAGCATGTTTGAGTTCTGTTGAACGCAAAAAGAAGATATTTTGAAGAATGTTGTTGGCAACCAGCTTTTTTCTAAACAACATCTTTTGTGTTCAGCAGAAGATAGAAACTAATAAAGGTTTAAAACCCACACGAAGGAGAGTTAAAAGAGAGGTTCAGTTTTGGGTGAACTATCCTTTTAAGGAGAACATTAGAATGAATAGAGCACAGTTTAAATATTTAAAGAGTTATGAGTTTCATTAAAAAAGTGATGCAAGAAAGCAAGCAATGTTATTAAATTTTATTTATTGGAATGCAAAGCTACATTAGGTTTGTTTTTAAATAAATTATTAGGTATCAGAATTAATTTTCATCTTGCCATCTTAATATTTGAAAAAAATATACACTTGTCTAATATGGTATAATTCATAAAGCAATTATATTTATTTATATTTATAATTAATCACTGTCATTATTTTATGATTATTTGGACCTATAATCACTGTTTCACATGAGAAAAGAGCATGATAACAGAAGTGTCTTAGGGTGCTTTCACACCTAGAATTTTGTTTCGAAACCTGGCTCGTTTCCCCAGTTAGTGTTTATTGTTTGGCATATGTGAATCCAGCAACTATGCTCGCATCCGCGCCGAATCTATCGGTCTAAAATCGCCTGAATGAGGTGGTCTCGGCTCAATTGAAACAAACTCAGGAGTGGATCGATTGTTGTGAGAAAGCAAAACGATCCGAGCCAGGCTATATCACAGAATATTATGGATATGTCATAGGCTTGTTTGGCTATAAAGAGAGAATTATAAGTAGCGTAAGATGTCATTTCTACCGGTAAATGTGGGTTTCATGTCAAAATACGAAAGTGAAAGCATGCTGAAATATTACAGAGAGCTGTTAACATTGTAACAGGGGATGTGGATATAATCAGTGGAGGGCGGGCAGCCATCTGGTCCAGCAGCCAGGAGGCGCTAGTCACAGACCCGCCTACCCACTAGGCTAGGTAGTAATTGTCCATCTGTAGCTGTGTGTGTGTGTGTGTGTGTGTGTGTGTGTGTGTGTGTGTGTGTGTGTGTGTGTGTGTGTGTGTGTGTGTGCACATGCGTGCGTGCATGAAAGCCTGTAGAGTCCAACAGGTGTCCTTGACAGGGAGCAGGAATTCAGAGCGTCTCCATTATCTTGCTATCTGGGAAGAGTTGTTTGTCTCCAGTCGAGCCATAGGGAAGCCGAAAGAGAAGAAAAGTATTTAAAATTTGGATCAATATCTGTCACTTCACAGATATTCAATGTCCGTCACTGGTCTCCGGGTCTGGTCAAATCTTGTTGCAAAGCCGCTAGTTTTACCCCAGTGTTTTCCAATTTGGGGTCTAAGACTACAGTCTGGTTATTAACCGTTTCAATCAAGCTGGCCAGCTTGGTGGAGTTTTGAGCAGCCCTGACCGCTTTTTATTAATCGTTGATACCCCAGGGCCCTGCATGAGCCCATCAGCAGAAACCCTGATATCAAAGTTCCGAATAGGTAGATATCTTCAATATCGTCCAGGGACAGAGCAGCCAGACACAAGATGCGCCACTTCTCCCCCCGGTCCATCATGTATCCAGCTGCAAACGTCCCCGTAGGACAAGTGGGCTCTCCTGAGCCCAAATTTCTCATGGAGAAGATGGTGTCAATCGTGTTGAGAGACCAGTTGATCAAATCCATAATTTCTTATTCGTTTGGATAACAGGGCACGGAGAGCCTCAGAGATAGAATAAGATGAGACAAGAGGAGCCAGCCAGTAATGATATGGGACAGAGAGGAACAAAGTGCGACCGCCTTCGCCTAGAGCCAAAGAAGAAGCCACATCTTATAGATTTTCACCCATAACTGCTGTTGACAGATGTGAGACGCTGTATCGTTGGGTTTGTAATGGTGTTTCTCTCTCCTCTTCTTCATGGTCTTCAGGTCTGGCTGAGGTGATGGCGGCTCTAGGTGTGGAGAAGCTGGATAAACTGATGCCAGATGTGGTTCAGACGGCCAGTAAAGTGGACATCGCCTCTCACGTCCGAGACGGATATATCATGATGTTTATCTACCTTCCTCTGACCTTCGGGGACAAGTTCACCCCATATGTGGGTCCCATCATCCCCTGCATCTTAAAGGTACTGTCTGATCATCTGGCATACATATTGCAGTTAAATCTGGAGTGTTTGATGCCACCGTATTTGTTTAAGTTAATAAATGCTTCATTTTTAATCATAAAGTAGATTTATATCCATTTTCAATTTTTTTTTAACGTGAAGATGCATAATAAATGTATAGTTCACCCCCAAAAAGGTAAATTCAAAAGGAGATATTTTGAGGAATGTTTTAAACTTGTCATAGAACAGGATTGTTTTCCTCTGGGCAAGTCAACATGTATAGAAGCAGTTATTATAAGAGAAATGTTTAAAAAATGTGTCTTGGAGGAATTTTACTATATTATTTATTGATCAAATTCAAAGGACTTTGTAAATTGTACAAGTGTTGCCATGAATATACCCAGTGCTGCTGATATGACCTTAAACTGACATTAAAACATGAATAAAGAAGAATTGTGGTTTAAACACAGCTAAAATGTGCATTAAAAACATCCAGCAAATGCTCACCTTAATATTTATGATGTAGTGCATGCATGATGAAGTTTCTGCCAACCCGACTCTACACCATAAATTTTCAATCCAGATGGATGGGGCAACCATTACTGCATTCAAAATGGTGAAAAGCCTTGGAGTAACGATTGATGACCAACTAAACTTCTCTGACCACATTTCTAGAACTGCTCGATCGTGCAGATTCACACTCTATAACATCAGAAAGGTCCGACCCTTCCTATCTGAACATGCAGCTCAACTCCTTGTTCAAGCTCTTGTTCTCTCCAGACTGGACTATTGCAACTCTCTACTAGCAGGGCTTCCAGCTAACTCTATCAAGCCTCTTCAGCTGCTTCAGAACGCAGCAGCACGAGTGGTCTTTAATGAATCTAAAAGAGCACATGTCACTCCGCTGCTCATCTGTTTGCACTGGCTGCCAGTTGCTGCTCGCATCAAATTCAAAGCTCTGATGTTTGCTTACAAAGTGACTTCTGGCTTTGCTCCTCCTTATCTGCTCTCACTTCTGCAGATTTATGTGCCCTTCAGAAACTTGCGTTCTGTGAATGAACGTCGCCTCGTGGTTTCATCAAAAAGTGGGAAGAAATCACTTTCCCGAACTCTCGCATTCAATCTGCCCAGTTGGTGGAATGAACTCCCTAACTGCATCAGAACGGCAGAATCACTCGCTGTCTTCAAGAAACGACTAAAAACTCAACTATTTAGTCTCCACTTCCCTTCTTAATCTGCAATTGCCTCTCTGGTTGCACCGCTAACTGTATTACAGAAAAAATAAAATAAAAAAAAAAAAACTAATGTTTTGCTTCTTAGACTTTACACACCAGAAACTTGCCTACAGCACTTATTCATTGTTGCTCTTATAGTTGTGTAAATTGCTTCCTTGTCCTCATTTGTAAGTCGCTTCTATAAAAGCGTCTGCTAAATGATTAAATGTCAATGCATGATCATCATGTTGCACATGCGCATTACAGTGTTACAGAAAGGACTATTTGGAAGATTTGGTGCATCCCTATTTATAAGTCGTTAATAGAGGAATATTGCTGCAGTCAAGTGTAAGTTCTCTTTGTGTGTGTGTGTGTTCAGGCTCTGGCTGATGAGAACGAGTATGTTCGAGACACAGCTCTGCGTGCGGGTCAGAGGATCATCAGCATGTACGCAGAGACGGCCATCGCTCTACTGCTGCCCGAGCTGGAGCAGGGCCTGTTTGATGACCTCTGGAGGATCAGGTGAGAACTTCAACCTTTAAACACTGCCTTCATCCATACATCCCCAGTTTCAGATGCCTGCTAACTCAGGCTGAACTCACCAGAAAACGTACTATTTTACATTTTGTCAGCGGCTAATTTGTGCAAATTCAAGTTCAATGGCGTATGAAAATGTAAGATTTTTGAAAGGAGCCATGCACTAAACCCCACCCCTTAACGGTATCTTCGGTATGAGATGAGCAAATCTCATTTAAATGTACAGTCATACAAATTGATACGAATTAGCCGCTAAATCAAAATGTTACGGATTGACATGAGTTAGTGTTGGTCAGTCAAGGTTTTGATACTAATCCTGATATTTATGATGCTGTTATGCTGGCATGTGGATAATGATTCTAATGCTAATGCTAAAATCTTTATTTTAAGCAAAAAAATCGCGATTCTCATTTTAGCCAGAATCGCATACACACATACACATACACACATACACATACATACATACATACATACATACATATATATATATATATATATATATATATATATATATATATATATATATAACGACATCAGAATTTCACAGTACGGTAATATCTCGGTATGAATGTCACGGTACGGTATTTATTGAATCATTTACAGGAAAAACAAAACTAATGAAAATACTCCAAAAAAGTGCCAAAAGTGTCAATGACATACAAATTAGCCATCTATCTGTAAGCTTTGAAACAGGAACTTCAATTTTAATAACAAAAAATTATTAAACCATGTAAAAAAATAAAGTTTCAATTTAGTATTGTTGAAAACTCGTCACATTCAACATTTAATCACTCACTCACTCACTTAGATAGGGATGGGTTTTAAGGAAAATGTCCCCTGCAACAGAAAAAAACCCTCTCATTTGGGACTGAGGTTTCTGGGACAGAGATATGACTTGGCCCAGGTTGACAGCAGTGGGTAACGTTGTGCATTGTCTTTCCCCCACTTGAGAGGACAAGCCATGAGTGAGATAAAGGTCTCTTTGCGGTACAAGTCAATGTCTGCATCAATCTGAACAGTGTGCTGTGTTTCTGCAGTCCCCATGACTGTTATTAGTCGTATTCCCCAACTTACAGGCACGTGCACACATAGGGCTCAGCCTGTGCAGTGCACATGCCCTTTTTAGTCTTGGATAGAAAATGCCCTTCCAAAATGAACAAAAGTGCCCCCGCGACGCGACACACCCTCCGTCCCGCCCTTCAGTAGGCGCGCGACAACACCGCTCTTGAGTACGCGCGTTCAACCCCCCCTCCCCGCTTTACAGTACGCGCGCGACAACACAGCTGATCAGAACACGCGCGACAACACCGCTATTCAGTATGCGCGCGGCGACAACACCCACTTTAGGTTTCGATCATTTCCAGCTCTTTTTCATCCCCGCTACTAGAAGCACACTTTATTTCCGCATTACTGGATCTGTAGCGACAACAGACCGCAAAGGATGATGGCCACGCCTGGGCTGATGGGAATTGTAGTTTCCGCTACCTCCCGTTCACTTCATTTGCCTGATTCACAAATTTTCTCAGAAGACCTATAGTTTTACCGAGTCATGCGACTACGGTAATATCGAAAAAAATTGCTATTGCGGTATGACGGTATTTACAATACCGTTACATCCCTAATATAGATATATACACACACATAAACACATCATTCCAGAGTTCCTTTGTTGGCAGTGAGAAAACAGAGTAAAAACTGATATTTTCTTATTATATTATTCTATTTTGTCTGTGTAGTCATGAACACACTTGTTTGTAGAGCCAGTAGTTTGACCGTTTTTTGCCGTTTATTATTCCAAGTCATTCCTTCCATAGGAAACTGAATCAGAAGTTCTAAAACAATCGCAAAAACGAGCGCGTTAAAGAATAAGGTCATTAGTGTACTGATTATCAGTGTTGGGCACGTTCCTTTAAAAAAGTAATTGGTTATAGCTACTAGTTACTTCTCACAAATAGTAACTGAGTTACATCATTATTAAAGTAAGTAATTACCAACGAAAGTAAACTATTGCGTTACGTACAAATCGAATTAGTCTAATGACTATATAGTAAATATAAAACATAACGGTAAGGGCATTGTAACGAGGGATTTGATTACTCGTTACTGAAAAAAGTATTGACGTTAGTAGCATTATTTATAGTGCCATTATTCCTATTACTGACTAGACAGGTCTTAGTTTTGTCTGTTTAATTCAAGCTATTTTTCGTATCACATCTTCAGTACTACAATGTTAAATTTTATTAGAAAAAAGGGAGGCACAAAAATATCAGCCAGACATTACGATAAAAAAGCCCAAATATCTGCATCATATGCAGGTCATCAACTACACTGATTTCTGAATGTCAGGTTTGGACAGAGAAAAACCCATGTCGATGATGATGATGCTGATGCTTGTGGTCTTGCAGATTCAGCTCTGTGCAGTTGCTAGGAGACCTGCTGTTCCATATCTCGGGGGTAACAGGAAAGATGACAACAGAAACAGCATCAGAGGATGACAACTTTGGCACGGCCCAGTCAAATAAGGTACGCTGTCATATAATGAGCCCTCAGCTCACCGTCTGACAGAGCAGCTTTCATTACAGTGACACAATACAGCCCTGGCTTCCTGTTGTGTCTGTGTGCAGTATTCCCAGGCCATCACTGGAGTGCTAACTCTAATAATTAGTTATTATTAGAAGTTATTTATAAGGAGTTTTTAATAATACTTAAATGTTTTATATTAAAAGTTAAAGTTAATGTAAGGAATGATATTTTCTTACATTTCCTAATCAATTATTAGTAAAACAATCTGTTTAAATAGTTTATGCATTTAAGAAATAAGTAATAAACAATTAATTTTTTAAATAATTACTTTTTAATAATAATTAGATTTAATAATGATATTAAATAAAATAATTCATTAATTTATTTTCTTTTCGGCTTAGTCCCTTTATTAAACAGAGGCACCTCAGCGGAATGAACTGCCAACTTACCCAGCATATGTTTTACGCAGCGGATGCCCTTCCAGCTGCAACCCATGACTGGGAGTTAATAAAAAAAATAATAATAAAATTTGTTTTTTATTCCCTGTTCATGTACTGAGTGAAAGCAAATGTAATATTTTGTAATTTTAATATTTTAATCTATTATTTAAGTTAATCAATTTTTAATATGAGGTAAATTTTTTGTAATACTGTGCTTGATAAAGAAATTAAAATAAGTACTAATTAGTTAATTGATCATTTTCTTTCATTCTTACTTTTTAACCCAAATTCAAAAAAACAGTTGAAGCTCTGATTAATTAGATAAATAAATATTATTTATTTAAAATAATAATTTAAATAAATATATTTATTATTTATTATACATGCTTTTATATTATGGAAAAACCTTAATAATCTTCTTTTTTTTTTTAAATAATCTTTTTAAACATTCTTTTTTCTAAAGTATTTTAAAAATTTTATTAGATTATAGATTTATATTCATTCATTCATTCATTTTCTTGTCGGCTTAGTCCTTTTATTAATCCGGGGTCGCCACAGCGGAATGAACCGCCAACTTATCCAGCAAGTTTTTACGCAGTGGATGCCCTTCCAGCCGCAACCCATCTCTGGGAAACATCCACACACACACTCACACACACACACTCACACACACACACACACACACACACACACACACACACACACACACACACATACACACTCATACACTACTGACAATTTAGCCTACCCAATTCACCTGTACCACATGTCTTTGGACTGTGTGGGAAACCGGAGCACCTGGAGGAAACCCACGCGAATGCAGGGAGAACATGCAAACTCCACACAGAAACGCCAACTGAGCCGAGGCTCGAATTGGCGACCCAGCAACCTTCTTGCTGTGAGGCGACAACACTACCTACTGCACCACTGCCTCGCCCCCAGATTTATATTTAATTAAGTAAAAAAAATTTAACATGAACTCTATTTTCTTAGTATCGTACTTGTTAAATTAAAATAATTCATTAGTGATTAGTTGATCTTTTCTCTTCATTTTTACAGAGTTGTTTTAACCCATTTTCAAGGAAACAACTGAAGTTCTGATTGATGCATGTTTTTATATTAGAAGAAACCTTAATAATCTTTTTAAAAAGTGTCTTTCTTCAAATATTTTAAGGAATTCTTTTAGTAAATAAATAAAAAAATAGTTGTTATTTTAAATATTTTTATTTAGAGATTATAGATTTATATATCAATTGTTAACATGAGCTCTGTTTTCTTAATACTGTACTGGTTCAATAAATTAAAATATTAAATAGATAATGTTTTTATTTTTTACATATTTTTAAAAACCAAATTTAAGGAAAGAATTGAAGCTCATATTGATTCAATCAATCAATAAAGAAAGAAAGAAAGAAAGAAAGAGAAAGAATGAAGGAAAGAAAGAAAGAAAGAAATGTTTTTATATTAGGAAAAACCTTTTTCCTAATAAAAATATATTTTTCTAAAGTCTCCTTTATTTAAAAAGTATTTAAGGAATTATTTAGTAAATAAATAATAAATATTTTTATAAATAAACATTTTAATTTTCTTAATGTTTATTTGCAATCTTGTTCCATGTACTGAGTGAAAGAAAATTTAGTAATTTTGTGATTTTTAATGTTGGAATCTATTATTTTATTATTAAATTAAGTAAATTTTAAGATGATATCAATTTTCTTAATCAAAAAATTTCTTTGGTCAAATTTCTACATATTTTTTTACATATTGATTTAATAATATGTAAACTAAGCTCTTATTGATTAAATAACTAGATTTATAATTTATAAGACATGTTTTTATGTTTGGAAAAACCTTAATCATATTTAAATAAGGTAAATAAATATTCAATATATGTTTGATTTAAACTTTTTTATGATCGTTTTCTTTTGTCCATTTGCTATTACAATAGATAGAAACATGTTTAAAAAGACGAGTTGTGTATAAATGTTTGTGGTTATCCTCAGGCCATAATCTCAGCTCTGGGTGCAGAGAGGCGTAACCGTGTGCTGTCTGGTCTCTACATGGGCCGCTCAGACACACAGCTGGTGGTCCGACAGGCGTCTCTTCATGTGTGGAAGATTGTGGTGTCAAACACTCCTCGAACCCTCAGAGAAATCCTGCCCACACTCTTCACGCTGCTCCTAGGCTTCCTGGCCTCCACCTGCCCCGACAAGAGAACGGTACATGCATACATATATACCAGACTCAACTGAACTGATCTCAACTCTGAAAACTGGACTGACACAGATTCAATTTACTAGAACTTCTGTGTTAAGCTGCTTTGACACAATCTACATTGTAAAAGTGCTAGAGAAATAAAGATGAGTTGAATTGAACTGTATATAACTACAGTCACGTTTAATTAATAGTCCGATTTAAAATATATATAATAAAAAATATGCTTGTGTGGCTTTTGGAAATAAGTTTCTAAGGGAACACACATCACACACACATGTGATTTTATTCATTGATTTATTTATAAATTTAATAAGCATTATTGCATTATAATGTGGATTTAGCATTATGTGCATTGTGCCATAATGTTTAATCAATAATAATAATGTATTTTATTGTATATATATATATTGTGACCTACTATATTTACTTAATATAGCAGTGTTATTATTATTATTGTTTATTATTACTATTCACCTTATTCTTTGCTGACATTTGAATCTTTTTGGCTCGAGACTTCCGGTCTCATTCACTTTTTATTCATTTTTAGACAGCACTATGTTAAAAACTGCTCGTTATGCTGCTTGATGTTGCAAACTGATATTTTCTTATTATATTATTCTACTTGGTCTGTATAGTAATGCAAATATTAGTTTGTAGAGCCAGTAGTTTGATCGTTTTCTGCCGTTTATTATTCCTAGTCGTTTCTCCCATAGGCGACTGAATCAGAAGTTCTAAAACGATCTCGAATACAGGCGCACTTCCACATTTTAGAATAAGGTCAATAGTATTGATTTACTTAATATCGGACATTTTTAATTATTCATATTTTCTTTTGTTTATGTTATTTAGTTATTTACTAAGCCTTAATCACCATTATAGTATTCTTTTTGGCATTTGTAAAACAGTGTGGATTTAGCATTATGTGCATTGTGCTGTAATGTTTTAAAATATATATTTTAAATATTAAAAAGTTAATTTTGTTGTATTTATATTGTGCCATTTTATATTTGCTTAATATAGAATTATTATTATTATCATTATTATCATTATTATTATTATTATAGTGATTATTATTATTATTATTATTATTATTATTATTATTATTATTATTATAGTGATTGTCATATTGGAATTTTTAAAATGTATTAATATTTCCTTATGTTAAATTAATTAATTTATTTATTTATTAAGCATTAATGCATTATAGTCCAACTTTTTACATTTGGAAAACAGTGTGTGGATTTACATTTTATAAGTATTAAAAAGTTATTTTGTTGTATTTATATTTATATTTTTTTCATGTATTTATTTAATAAGCATTTAAGTATTATAGTAGAACTTTTGACATCTGGAAAACAGTTTGCATTTAGCATTATGTGCATTGTGCTGTACTGTTTTAAAATATTAAAAATTTTTGATCGATATTAAAAAACAAATTTATTGTATATATTGTGACATATTTGCATATTATTACTATTATTATTATTATTATTATTATAGTATTAGAAATATTTGAATATATTCATGTCCTTATAATTAAATACATTTTTTTAATTAAATTATGAAATAACTATTAAATTGATTTTTTTTAATTATATAGATATTATTTATTTGAATATGTTTTTGCTAAATAAAAATAATTAATACATCTTATTTATTAAAAACTCTGTTTATTGTCACACATTATATGTAATGGTTGTTTAATCAATTGTTATTTTGTTCTTTGCATATATGTTGATTTCCAGTATTCTAACAGTCTAACTGCAGTTAGACTCGATGAAAAATATTTTTAAATGTTTGGTTGTCTTGCTTCTCTAGATTGCCGCTCGAACCCTGGGTGACCTGGTAAGAAAGCTGGGAGAGAAGATCCTGCCGGAGATCATTCCCATCCTGGAGGACGGTCTGCGTTCAGACAAGAGTGACGAGCGCCAGGGTGTCTGCATCGGCCTCAGCGAGATCATGAAGTCCACCAGCAAAGACGCTGTGAGTTTCAGCTGATGGACTAATAATGCTCAGCAGCTTTCTTCCGGTCAATTCTGTCATCATTTACTCTGTACTTGCTCCAAACCTTTAATGAGTTTTCTTTCTTTTGTTGAACACACAAGAAGATATTTTGAAGAATGCTGAAAACCTGTAACCATTGACTTTCAAAGTATGTTTTTCCTGCAATGGAAGTCAAAGGTTACAGGTTTTCAGTTTCTTCAGAATATCTTCTTTTGTGTTCAACAGAATAAGAAACTCTTAAAGGTTGAAACCACTTGAGGGTGAGTAATAATTATGTTTGCGTGAACTGTCCCTATAAGAGCTGTGTGTTTGCTCAGGTTCTGGTGTTCTCTGAGTCTCTGGTGCCCACCGTGCGCAAGGCTCTGTGTGACCCGCTGGAGGAGGTTCGAGAAGCGGCTGCTAAAACATTCGAGCAGCTTCACACCACCATCGGTCACCAGGCCCTGGACGACATCCTGCCCGCACTGCTCAAACAACTGGTACTGACTGCTCTGATTGCAGCTGTTTAGTCTAACAATTATTTCTTAGGCAATTAATCGTCAGACACATTTCATTTCGAATGCCATCCACCATCCTCAAGTTTAGCTAACAAAGAATATAATAAACTAATACATGAAATAAAAAGAATATAATGCAGCTTAGGACACAGATGAGGTGATCCAGTTTGGTGTCAAATTAAAGTTATATGTGTGAACATGTGTAAATGAAATGCAAATCAAATGTTTTAAAGTAACATCAGTGAAAAGAAGAGGTTAAAATAAAGGTGAAATAATGTTGAATCTTCATTCAGTGTAACAGCTGGATGTGTGAAAATAAAACAACATACTCATTCTGCCCTGTACTGTCATATTTAAATGTAAAAAGTATTAAGTACATATATTACTTTTCATAACATTACTGTTCTCCTTAAGTTGTACAGTTCAAATGTATCTGAAAGAAAGTGTTTTGCTGCCACTTTTGAGGATTTTAATGTGACCTTGACTAGTAAATAGATTAATTTCTCTGCAAACAAGTCTTACTGACAGCAAACTTTCAGAGTTGGCAGTTACTTTGACACAGTTAAAGAAAGAAGACCGTGAAGAGCACTGAAAATGTCCTTGTCTGCTGTTGCAGGAGGACGAGGAGACGTCAGAGTTTGCTCTGGATGGACTGAAGCAGGTCATGGCTGTGAAGAGTCGCTCAGTCCTGCCGTACCTGGTTCCCAAGGTGAGCCTGAACAGTAATGCATTTTATTCATAGCCAGTTTTCTTGACACCCAAGCTTTTTGATAGATGCTTTTAAAAACCTGTCACCAGAAAGAATTTAATCACAAAACTTAAAAATTATATATAATGTTTTTTTTTATGTTTTAATTAATTAATTAATTCATACATTTATTTATTTATTCTTCCACTTGTTTGTTTGTTTGTTTGTTTGTTTATATTTGTATTTATATATATATATATATATATATATATATATATATATATATATATAGTTGTTTTATTTATATATTCATTTATTTTTTTATTTATATCTTTAGTAGTAATCACTTTTAATCACATCCAAAATAGATATATATCCAATAAATATATTCTATAAATTAAATTTCTATATAATTTGCATAAATATTTTATATCTAAATATAAATAAGCATTTTCCCAAATATATACATATATACATCTGCATACATACAAAATAAAAATATACAGTACACACACTTAAATTGTCAAAACAAACCATTTATTTTGGATGTGGTTAATACCAATTTATTTTTGCCCTGCACATACATTGTTTATTTATTTTTTTATTTTTTTATTTATTTATTCATCCATCCATTCATTCATTCATTTATTCATTCATTTATTCTACCAGTTGTTTGTTTTTTGTTTATATTTGTATTTATATGTATAGTTATATTTTTATTTATACATACATTTATATTGTTGTTTATTTATATCTTTAGTATTAATCACTTTTAATCATATCCAAAAAAAAAGTTTGTTTTGACATAATAAATGTTGTGTATTATTTATATATATATTTATTATATATATATATATATATATTATTTATTTTATATATTTGTATCATATACATATATATTTTATATAGAATATATAAAGAATTTATATATTCTGTAGTATATATAAAAAAGTTTGCATGTGAATATATACATGTGCATACATACAAAATAAAATCTTTCATTTTGGATGTGGTTAATACCAATTTAATTTTGCCCAGTACATACAGTTGTTTTTATTTATTTATTTATTTATTTATTTATTTATTTATTTTATCATTATTTTACATTTTTTTTATCTATATTATTTTTTATACTTGCATTTGTATTTAGAGATACATTTATAATTTTATTCATTCATTCCATATCATTATGATATAAAGTAATTATGTAATATTACTGCTATCTATATTGATCTTGTCATGGAATAACTAAACTCAAACTCTTAACACTCGCAGTTATTTATTTACAAATAAATCTGACTTTCATTCCAGAGTACTGCATTGAGTCAGTCAATCAGTTCACATTCTCCACATTTACATTATATTCATGCATTTTGTTTTAAAATGAGCAATACAGCATGCAGTTTTCTATGTTTGTCAGCAGTTTGCATCAGATATTCAGGATGATTTCTGAGTGTTTGTCTCACGCTGACACTAGAATAATCCTCACACTTGTTATATTTGGACTATGGTGTTATTCTGATGGTTTATTTGTGTCCTGTGCAGCTGACGGCTCCTCCGGTGAACACGCGTGTGCTGGCGTTTCTGTCTGCGGTGGCGGGAGATGCTCTGACGCGGCACCTCGGCGTCATCCTGCCCGCTTTGCTCTCCTCTCTTAAAGACAAGCTGGGCACAGAGGAGAGTCTGCAGGTGACTGACAGCTCTCAATCATTTCTTTCTGACGCTGTACCATAGCAAACTTACCATATGAATTATTAGTTGAATTATTAGAAAAAAAAAGAAAAACTGCTTTTATTCTAGCTGAAATAAAACAAATAAGACTTTCTCTAGAAGGAAAAACATTATAGGAAATACTGTGAAAAAATCCTTGCTCTGTTAAACATCATTTGGGAAAAAGTACCAAAAATTCACGGGAGGGCGAATAATTTTGACTTACACTGTAGTAAATACAATTAATTGTGCATAATTGCTACCAAAACTCTTGTTATCAAGGTAAAAATAGTGTTTTATCTTGTGTTCAGGAACTGAGCAACTGTCAGACGGTGATTCTGTCAGTGGAGGATGAAGTGGGTCAGAGGATCATCATTGAAGATCTGCTGGAGGCGACGCGAGGAGCGGACGCTGGGCTCAGACAGGCCTCAATCACCATCCTCAACGGCTATTTCTCCCGCACACGGCTGGACTACAGCGCTCACACACGCACACTGCTATCAGGACTCATGCGTCTCATGAATGACCCCAACACTGAGGTGCTGAGCCAGAGCTGGGACACCATCAACTCCATTACAAAGGTACAAAAACAGCCAGATTGTCCTAAAAATTATTATCACATGTCATCAGTTATTGTAGATATTCTGAATATTAGCTAAGGGTTCTTTTACACCTGCCTTATTTAGTTTGGTTGAATCGCACTAGAGTGCGTTTTTCCTCTTGGTGCGATTCGTTTGGGCAGGTGTGAATGCAGCAATGGCACTTATGTGTGCACCAAAAGCGTACCGAGAACTCCTTGAAGAGGTGGTTTCGGTACGCTTTCTAACGAACCCTGGAGCAGTTAGTTTGTGGTAAGAATATGATCCGAACTAAAACAGACTCAACTGCAAAAAGTAATGTAATGTGTATTTATATAGCGCATTTATTGTGTATGGCCATACAGGGGCGCCTGCAGGATTTCGTTCCAATGTATGCACAAATCCAGCACGGCCCCGCCCCCTTCCGATATCTGTTATTTCAGTATGCAAACATTAAATAACGAATGCATCAAGTAAAATAAAAACGAATATTCTTTATAATTTGGCAGAATTCTGCTCTTTTTATCTTTGCATTTTTATTATTTTATTTTTGTTAGATTTAATAATATAATTGTCTTCATAATTAAAGCTATAGACAAAATCCTGCTTGACATTTTAGAAAATATTTTGCGTATCTACCCAGTATATATTAAAGATCACTGAGAACAAAAAAAGAAAAAAAAGGCAAAGAAACATGTTACATGCCCCCATAAATGTCCAAATCATATTTGACTGAATCATAAAAAATTGTGAAAATTGCTCATTTTTTTTTTATAAAACATTTTATTATTATTTTTTGAGTAAAAACTATACCGACATTTAAGAATCCATATTTATTTTATTTATTCATTAATTTGACCTGTTTATTGGTGCATATATAATTTAACTCGTACGACAGTACCTTGGACAGCTACAGTGCCACTAAAGCTTTCAAACACAACCCCAATAAAGTACTGAAAGATTAGACTTTCTCCGGTGACAGCCGACATCTCAACACGCCGTAACCGTCCTTCGGGTGGTAAAGCCGGCATTAAATCACTAAACAAGACATCTGGCTTGACTGAAGTGCAGTTAGTTCCTCGTTGTTCAAAGTGTCTGCAACTTCGTGTTTCATGGATATAGTATGTAGCTGTAGGATTGTGAACATCAATAATGTTAAACGTGTAGTTTAAAAGCAGTGCATGTAGCTGTTGGTTAAGTTCTCTTCAGGAGTCCTCAGTGGAGAAACAACCGTATCCATACCCGAGTGTTCTCAGAACGATTTGGCACGATAGTGGAAATGCAGGAAGCTGTACTGTATACTGTTTAATAATAATAATTAATAATCATTTAAATGATGTCACAAATAAATATATAAATAAAAATTAATTCCCGCCCTCTCGTGGTAGGTATGCACAGTGCGTACAGCCGTACGGCTGCAGGCGCCACTGTGGCCATACACCTAAAGCGCTTTACAATCATGAGGGGGGGTCTTTCCACAACACCACCAGTGTGCAGCATCTACTTGGATGAATCGATGGCAGCCACAGGACAACGGCGCCAATGCGCTCACCACATACCAGCTATTGGAGGAGTGGAGAGACAGTGATAGAGCCAATTCAGTGGATAGGGATGATTGGGAGGCCATGGGTATAAGGGCTGATTTAATTTCTCACCTGAAAGACGGCGCCCACTGACAGTACAGTGTCCCCTCCACTTTTACAGGGGCATTAGGACTCACACAGACCGCAGGTTGAGCGCCTCCTGCTGGCCTCACTAACACTTTTTTGGATTAATCCAGCTGCCATAGGCCGATATAACTAGAAATTGTTTTATTATAGACCTTTTTCATGGCTGCTGCATGGAGGGCGCCATAGCGACCAGCGTCTTCCGGTAGAATGCTAAAAACTTCCGTGTACAGCGTGTACAACTGGTAATTTGCACTCCAAAAATGGGTATCAATAACGTTTTTAATGGATAACAGAGTGTTTTTGTGACGCACAACTTAGAAATGTGTCTGTTAAAGTCGTTATAATCTGTAACGTGGTTCAAGCGCATCAGAAATACGAGAAAAACGTTCTCCTATTTCACATGTCTGCCGTCAGAAATACAGTGTGTGTGTGCGTTCCCGGCCTGTCAGCTGTTACCTCAGCGGCTCTTTAACACACGCACTCACACACACACACAGACAGAGAGAGAGAGAGAGAGCAAACCAGAGTACTGGCATGAAACTTAACAGGTGAAAGTCGTGCAATTTACAAAAATGACCAATAAAAGTCTGTTATTGATCCTCTGCTGGCTGATTTGCTGTTCATTCTAATCGCGAGCCGTTTGTGTTTTATTTCATGTGTTGTTTTTACCACGGTTTGTGTTTTTCTGTCATTTTGAAATGGCACTAGCCTATATTTTCACTTTGTCACAGTTATTAAATCAGTGTGTCAGTGGCACATTACAGGCTATGTGTGTGTGTCAAACATTTTGGTGAATGACATTTGTTTGGGCTGGTTATGTATTTGAAATAAAGAGAAAATGTTGACTTTAGCGATGACGAGGCTTCATTTAAACTGCAGAAGATGCCGTCTGACAACGAGGGGAAAACGCCTCACAGCAGCTGTTTTCCATCCTATTAGATCGCATTTCTTTAAATGATCAGTCCAGGAGATGGTGCTGATGGACAACAGTATTAGTTCAAAGAGGATAAAAGCAGGTAAAATAGATTAAAACTATCGTTTCAAAGCTGTCCAAATGTAAATGTTTACACGCATCAGCTGTCGACTGGAAGTTCTTCGCATTTTCCTTGCGCATACACGCAAAGCATAATGGGTAATTTTGCGTTCCAAGAAAAAGGTCTATAGCATGTACTCTACTATTTAAAAGTTTGTGGTCTGAGAGAAATGTTTGTGAAACAAAATGATATTCATCAAGGATGCATCAAATTGGTCGAAAGTGACTGTACAGACATTTCTAATGTAATAAAATACAATATAGATTTCTGTTTTTAGCATTAATGTTAATCAGAAATAGTTCTTGATCATCAAATTGGCTCATTATAGTGATTTCTGAAAGATTGTTTGATTCTGAAAACGAATACATTTCATTTGACACACATCTACATGGAAAACATTTAAAGCAGTGATGTTTTACAATAGTGCTGTTTTTACTGTATTTTTATTGAATCTGTGCAGCCTTGATGAGCTTGATTACTTGAAGTATGACAATGACATTTTATTAGCTGAAATTTTCAGATTTAAGATCATAAATCTGTGTGCAGAAACTGGATGCGGGCAGTCAGCTCTCTCTGATTGATGACCTGCACAGGGACATCCGCTCTGCTGCTGCTGAGGTCAAAGGTCAACACTTACCTGGCTTCTGCCTGCCCAAGAAGGTAAGAGTCACTCAGAGAAACAAACGAAGAGCAGAGGTCTGCATATAATCATTATTATAGTGTTCAGTATGATACACAGCTAGTATTTGTGAGAAGAATAGCCAGTTAACCTGTTACAAGTCAAAATCTGCAGTATTCAAAAGGATCATGTGTGTGTGGTCTCAATCAACTATGATTTTCATTTTTTTTTTTTGCTTTTTTTTGACAATACATTTATTGTATATTATATTGTATATAATTGTGCATATTTTAATAACTGGATGCCACTCACTGAAATAAACAGACCACTACGCTGTTTTTCCTGCTATTTTTTATTTAGGAGTAACATTTAGTATTTTTGTTAATTACCGTAAATAAATCTATGGTATTAAACGTTTAATTTGTTTTTCAATTATGGCAAAAGTTTTTCATCTCACTTTTTTGGAACCTTAACCCTTCACTTTTTTTTATTAATATTTATATTGAAAGTACATAGTATGGTGCTATTAATTTAGTTTATTATTTTGTATTTATTTACACTGTGTTTGTCCTCAGGGAGTGACCTGCATTCTCCCTGTGCTGAGGGAAGGTGTGCTGACAGGAAGTCCAGAGCAGAAAGAGGAAGCGGCTCGAGCTTTAGGTGGAGTCATTAAACTGACCTCAGCGGAGGCTCTGCGGCCGTCAGTGGTCAACATCACTGGACCGCTCATCCGAATCCTGGGAGACCGATTCGCATGGAACGTCAAAACTGCTCTTCTGGAGACCCTCACACTACTGCTGGCCAAAGTCAGTGTCCATTCACATCTTTTGTTCACATTAGGAGCTGAACGACTTTACATTTTTTTATGTCGACTTTTATGTTATTAAAGTCAAGTTGACGTCAACTAGTCGCTAGGGGCATCATCGATTAAACGCAAGACGCAAATAGTTTGCAACAAATGTACAGTCCCACCCATAGACTGCATTTCATTTGACCACCATTAAAAATATATATTAATATAACACTATTTGTTTTTGCTCATCATGTTATCCTGATGCTGACGTAGATTCTTCTTTCACAAGGCTTTGTTTTCATGAGGTTTTGCTTGACAGTCCCTTTAAGAGCATTAAACTTTTTCAAAACAGAAAATAATAAATTGATTATTGGCTTGAAAATTTAATTGATTAACATTAAAAAACTCTTTATTCACATTCGCAATGCTTTGTTTTCTCTAGGTGGGCATCGCTCTGAAGCCCTTCCTGCCGCAGCTGCAGACCACCTTCCTAAAGGCTCTGCAGGACTCCAGTCGGGCTGTGAGGCTGCGGGCGGCGGAGGCTCTGGGGCAGCTCGTTTCCATCCACACCAAAGTAGATCCACTGTTCACTGAGCAGCTGGCAGCCATACGCAACGCTGAGGACTCTGGAGTCAGGTACACTTCTGACTGGAATATTGCTTGTTAGAGCTGCAGAGATGCATTGTGGTTTATGGATTATTTCTTACAATTGCAGAATGTGCTGGAATCAATTTTGAGCTTAGCTATTAACAGTAGGGGACGCTCTAGGCTTGGTTTTAACAGCAGATGGTGCTCTAGACTTGTTTTTAACAGCAGATGGTGCTCTAGACTCATTTTTAACAGCAGATGGCGCTCTAGACTCGTTTTTTAACAGCAGATGGCGCTCTAGACTCGTTTTTAACAGCAGATGGCGCTCTAGACTCGTTTTTTAACAGCAGATGGCGCTCTAGACTCGTTTTTAACAGCAGATGAAACTCTGAATCAGTTTTTAACAGCAGATTGCGCTCCAGGCTAGATTTTAACAGCAGATGGTGCTCTAGGCTAGTTTTTAACAGCAGACGGCGCTCTAGACTAGTTTTTTTTTTTACAGCAGATGGCGCCGTAGACTAGTTTTTAACAGCAGATGGTGCACTAGATTAGTTTTTAACAGCATATGGCACTCTAGGCTAGTGTTTAACAGCAGATGGCGTTTTACTAGTTAGTTTTAACAGCAGATGGCGCTCTAGACTAGTCTTTAACGGCAGAGAGTGCTCTAGACTAGTTTTTAACAGCAGACGGCGCTCTAGGCTAGTTTTTAACAGCAGATGGCGCTCTAGGCTAGTTTTTAACAGCAGATGGCTCTAGACTCGTTTTTAACTGCAGATGGCGCTCAAGACTAGCTAGTTTTAACAGCAGATGACGCTCTAGACTAGCTATTATTAACAACAGATAGCGCTCTAGATTAGCTAGTTTTAACAGAAGGTGGTGCTCTCGATTAATTTTTAACAGCAGATGGCGCTCTAGGCTAGATTTTAAATGCAGATGGCACTCTAGGCTAGTTTTTAACAGCTGATGGCGCTCTAGGCTAGGTTTTAAAAGCAGATGGCGCTCATGGCTAGTTTTTAACAGCAGATGGCGCTCTAGTCTAGTTTTTAACAGCAGATGGCGCTCTAGGATAGTTTTTAACAGCAGATGACGCTCTAGACTAGTTTTTAACAGCAGATGGCGCTCTAGGCTAGTTTTTAACAGCAGATGGCGCTCTAGACTTGTTTTTAACAGCAGATGGCGCTCTAGATTAGCTAGTTTTAACAGTAGATGGTGCTCTAGGCTAGTTTTTTAACAAAAGACATTGCACTAGTTTTTTTTTTTTAGCAGACAGCGCTTTAGACTACATCTAATTTCGCTAAAAGTGCAAGGTTTTCCGTAAGATTCTGTGCGCTCTGGTTATGCTTAGCCTTCGAATATTGCTCTTGATTTGTGTGTTAATGACTCTGCCCTTTGTTTTTTGTGTTTGTTTTTTTTTTACACACATGCTCTTAATTAGCTAAAGCCCAGTCACTTGTATAAATGTATCAGCTATTTGAGTGAATCATTTGAATGAATCTGTCATTTAGACAGTCACTTACTGCAGACCTACTGGTGGCTTAAATGTTAACTTTCTACACTGTCAGGCTTAAAAAAGCAAAAAAAACACACTCAGTAAGTCAATACTGTTGGCAGAATAAAGTAATTTTTGGTAAATGATGCACAACCCAGAGTGTTTTCTTTTGGAAATGAGACATGAATGAGACATATTTTGTGTTGTTGTTGTTGCCGCTGCAGGGAGACGATGTTGCAGGCCCTGCGATTTGTCATTCAGGGAGCAGGAGCTAAGGTGGACCCCGCCATCAGGAAGAACATCACCACCACACTGCTGAGCATGCTGGGACATGATGAGGTACAGCTATATACAAAACGGTGTGAAAAAAGCATCATGTGCTTTAATGCATTTATTGTTGATGATCATAATAAAATACTATTATTTATTGTACGATATGATCATGGCTGTATGATATGGAATAGATGATTATCAATATTCAAAGACATTTATTTACCAGATTGAACGTTATTGTAAAGTTTATTTTAGAATATCTTAAATGTTTTTTCTGACATTGATTAGACAAACTTGTTCATTATCTTTACTCTTAGACTTGAGAGTGTGAATGCATGTGTGTTTTTCGTCTTTGTAACAGTATCTAGCACAGGATGTGGTTGCTGAGTGTCTGTATCCTTACCTGTGTGTGTGCGCATATGTGTAGGATGCCACAAGAATGGCCTCTGCGGGCTGTATTGGTGAACTCTGTGCCTTTCTATCAGAAGAGGAGCTGAAGAGTGTCTTACAGCAGCACATCCTCGGTAAGAGAAACACTCTGATGTTGAATATTTGGCAGTGGGATTGATCTCAACTCATTCCTATTCTGGGAGTCATGTTTCGATTCCCAAAATGATTCTTCACCTAGACTAGTTTTAACCTATGCAAATCTTTTTAATACATATGTTGCATACATGCATACGGCGTTCAGCGCTTCAGTTTCCAGCCTGTTCACAGAATCTGTTCTAAACTTTTTAGAATCAATTCAAAATTGCTAGAGGAAGATTCACTATGAATACATTTTATTTTAATCCCACACCTACTGTTGACTGATCCAGATCACGTTGTGTTATATATATATGTTTGTGTGCAGCGGATGTGTCTGGCGTGGACTGGATGGTTCGTCATGGGCGTAGTTTGGCTCTGTCTATCGCCGTGAAGTCTGCTTCTGCTCAGCTGTGTGTGGATGAGTACAACTCCTCTGTGCTGGAGGCCGTCTTGTCCAGCGCCACCGCTGACAGAGTAAGAGAACCACAAGCTTATTTTAATAAACCAAGACTCCTAAATCTAAAAAACTTAATAAATAAAACATTTAGAAATTTAACAATGAAACTAACAACTGTCACTAAATAACTAGCTGAAATAAAATAATTTGCTAAAATTAATTGTTTGCAGAATTCATAAGCAGTCATTCTGTGATGGAATATATGAGCTGCGGCTGTTTAGAGAAACGCCTGTAGATGGCGCCAAACACATCGGTCAAGCTATGATTATATACAAAAACGTTTCTAAAACTAACGTGTTCTATAGTTTCAGCTTTGTTGTTAAAGAGGTAGTTTAACTACATATTCAGTATGATCTTTAATAGGAAGATGTTTTTATTCATAATGTTTATATGTTGCATTTGTGTGGTATTGGATTCAGTGTTTGTTTAAACAGTTCTTTTATTTTTATTACTGTAAGTTTTTTAATTAACGGTAATGTAATGTAGAGATCTGCGCGGGACAAAATTTTGACTCCCACCCGCACCCGCCAGGTTTTAGCCCGATCCCGACCGCTCCCGCTTATATTCAGCATTTGTTGTCCCGCTTCCCGACCCGCCCCGTTTTGTACCGACCACGCCCGATCCCGCTAACGGACTGGGGGAGGACAAAACTGAAAACCACCCAGCAACACAGAGTACAGACAGCCTATAACACGCTGTCTGTATAAACACACACACACACAGAGAGATACACACAGCATAGATGGCATCAAACAAGCTAAATGCAGCATTATGCTGTCTCTTTCACACACACACATACGCGTGCTCGCTCGCTCGGGAGCCGGGAGCGATATTGTTGAACCACCCACTCCCATCCAAAATTTAAACCTGTTACCGACCGCTCCCGCGATTTATTCGGAAATTTATTCCCACGCCGCAGCAATGTGGTTGGGTCCCTTGGCTCCAGTGGTACAGCAGCGGGAGTGCAGACCTCTAATGTAATGTTCATTTAGGTAAAAAAAAACATTCTGTGCAAATGCTAATCTTTGCTCTGGTTGAAACTGGACACGTTCTACTAAACTAGAATTACTAAAACTAAATATACAGGGCTCGACAATAAGGACTGCCTGATAGCCTGGGCCCAGCGTGCGGGACGCTCGGGACACTAGACAGGATGGTTACTGGCCCGATCGGGCCAGTGCTGCATTGTCACTAAATTTAAATTTGGCCACGAGCCCGCGACTGTCTGTCAATTGCGTGCAAATACAGTCTTTGGGTACTTTCACTCCTAATCGTTTGTTTTGGAACTTGTCTCGTTTTGCCCAGTTAGTGTGGTTCGTTTGGCATATGTGAATCCAGCAATCGCGCTCGGATCTGCACCCAATCAATCGGTCTGAGATTGCCTAAATGAGGTGGTCTCGACTCAATTGAAACTCTGGAGCGGATCGATTGTAGTGAGAAAGCAAAACAAT
Organism: Danio rerio; assembly: GCF_052040795.2. NCBI lineage: Eukaryota > Metazoa > Chordata > Actinopteri > Cypriniformes > Danionidae > Danio > Danio rerio. The sequence continues at coordinate 5,224,497 of NC_141028.1, forward strand.
CCAACGAACTAATGAAACAGGCTATTGACCTTATTCTTCAATGAGGAAGTGCGCTCATTTTTGTGGATAATAATAAAATAATAATAAAAGGCACAAACCAGTCAGACTACTGCTCTACAAACAAGTGTTTGAATGACTACACAGACAAAGCTGAATAATATAATAGGAAAATATCAGTTTGCAACATCAAGCAGCAAAACGAGCTGTTTTTAATGTCTAAACATGAATGTAAGGGAATGAGACCGGAAGGCTCAAGCCAAAATGATTCAAATGGCTGCACCCACTCATACGCAGAGAATAAGGTGAATATCACAGTGTATTATAGCCATATATACAGCTATATGAAGAGAGAATTATCAAGAGTTGGGCGGGATGTCATTCCTACCAGTAAATGTGTGTTTCATGTCGAAAATGAAAGTGAAAGCGTGCTGAAATATTACAGAGAGCTGTTAATCTGTTTGGAAAATTGACAGAAATTACCATCTGATCATTTTATCATATTTTATTCTTATGATATGTTGTATAAGGCCTATTGTTTTGTTCATTTCTGCACTGACACCTCAGGAAAGATCAACATTAATCTGCTTCATGATCTGACTGCAGTCGTGTTGTACCTAGAAATGCACCCCTGTGGTAAAATGCACGCATCTCCTTCATAGACTTTCATTAGCATTCTCAGTCTACATTTAAACAAAGGGCCATAATTGATGAAAACGTAGGCCAATATGATTGTTATTTTGATGGATTAAGGAGAAACAAGAAGTGAAAAGCATTTTAAAACTAGGCTTACAAAAAACAAATAATACAAACATCGACTGTAGTACAGACGGTTGTTATGAGCCTGTTTCTAAAATTAGGCGTTTTGGTTGGTTTTAAACAAACGAAAAACATAAAATTGTTGTAGTTTTTAACTTAATCTAATCAGTGTTGTATTTAAATTAAATCTATTTATATTTTTAAATGTATATCTTCTGTAAGGTAAGGGTTCCATTTATTGAACTCCCATCGGTCACTGTCATTAGTTGTCGTAGCTATATCAATTTAAGTTAATATATGCACATTTTAGAGGAGTTGCATTTTACGGCAGGGGTGCGTTTCTTGGCACAACACCAGTTCATCTGGTATTTATATCTATAATTTAAGCTTATAATGCATAATTGTAGGCCTGTTTTTTAATAGATCAATTGATTTAATAGATTTTTACAAAACTTGACAACTGAAATGAGGCTCTGTAAGAGAAAGTCTGACCTCTCTGATTTATATTTGGTGACGTTGTCTCTGGGTGTCAAAATTAAAGTGCACATTTTTGCTTTTTTTTTTTTTTTTTTTTTTTTAAGTTTGACACATTAAAGGGCCATGAAACCCCCTCGTTTCAGCAGGGTGTTTTCACACCTCTACTTTGGAAAAAGTCAGAAAAGAAGTGGCCGTGTCCAGCTCTGTTTAGCGGGGAGTGTCGGAGGAACTAAAGAAGGATGGTGTGGGAGTGTCTATTTGGACGCGCTGAGTTTCAGAGTCAAAATACACACACACACAGGGGACAAAGTGACTGTGTTTGCATGGACATCAGTAGTCGAATTCTTTGCCAGATTATTAAATGGTGGACCTTTACTGCAGTTTGGCTCTTTCATTCAGGGAATTCATTCATGTCCCTCGCGACAACAAGATATTTGATTGGAGGAACTGCTCTAAGCGTGTATTTTTCATGCAATGTTTGATACCGCACGGCGAATGAGAGAAAAAAAACTCAGCATTTCCCGGAAACTTAGATGCACACGACAGGTAGCGTCAGAAAGCCACGTGTGTTATTCCGGTCACAAAATGCGGTGAAAATCCTACACGAGGTTAAAGTTTGGTTGTGGTGCTAACATGTTTGCACTCGGTGCAATAGTTAACTTAGTTCGATGCGAACAAACTGAATAAACAAAGAGCACTGGTCGCTCACTTACCAAATCTGTAGAGACAGGACAATCACCAGCAACTAGAGCCGCGTCTTCATTAAGAGGAGACTACAAGCGATTCCAGATCTCAGCGTTTGCAGATGAGAACAGCTCTCAGGTAAATAATGTTCCTCCTTAGACACGTAAGTTATTGTTGTCGAGCGTCGCGTGCACTGTTAATCCACACGTGACTCCAGCTGAGCTCTCACAGAGAGAAAATGAAAACAAAACTTCACTGCAGCAAACTATAAAAGCAACACTCCACGCTTGTTTTGCCAACACAACGTGGCGTCTCTGTCGTCTAAACACTGTGACTAATGAATATTAATGAAGTTGCTGATTGGTTTGAACTAAGCCTTACTCATGCATTAATGCATCACACTGTAAGACGTAATAAGACACACTCTGGCACAGACGTCCAGTCTGCACGCTGGAATACACGCTATTATGTCATGACCGTGACGCAGCTTCAAAAATTTGTTTCAAGCCGGAAGTACGAATTTGCTTGAAATAACGCAAAAACAACCAATTTACACTTTTTAGTGAAATATAGGTGTCCTAATAGTGTTTTTAGCAGTGTGGGACACATATACGACTGTGTTTTGGTGATTCGTGACCCTTTAAGGGCAAGTAAAAATCTATACCACCTGACTAAAACCAAACTAAAACCTACAAAACCACTAATAAAACATAGTAAAACTCGAAGCTATAGCACATTTTTAAAATAATAGCTCATTTAAATATACAAATCTATAATAACCTTGGGGAAAAGCCCATGTTTAATGGTTCTGGGCCCAAAAGATCGGAAAACAGTCAAAACTCTTCACTTTCAAGAAGTTATTTACCGCTGAAACGTTGCTGAATCCTCTGATTGATTCATTTTAAGATATTTTTTTACACTACCAGTTAGAAGTTTACATTTAAATTTAAAATAACATTTCTATTTGAATATATGTAAAGAGGCAATTAATTTCTGTGATAAAAAGCTGAGTTTTCAGCATCATTAATCCGGTATTCAGTTTCACATGGTTTGAAATGGCATGACACGGATTTGCCTAAAATTTAGTGATAAATATGAGAACCTCATCCATGAAAAGACCTGTAATCAGCACAGATGTTGAAGTGTGATGGATGTGCGTGTGTGTGTGTGTGTGTTTTCTATAGATCCCCATCGCCTGCAGTGGAATCAGAGCCATGGGTTTCCTGATGAGACACCAGCTCCGCACTGGAGGCTCAGAGAGTGTATCGCCCCGCATCATCACACAGTTCATCAAGGTCAGTCCGCCATTAACACAATTAACAATATTGGCAGTGTTTTTATATTGTCTGAAAATGTGCTTAAACACTAGAGGTGTCAAAATTAATTGTTTCTTTAGTGCACCGCAATGCAGACGGGGACAATGCAATATTGCTTAAGTAATAGATCACAACCGGTTATTAGGTACTGACAGCATTTATTTCTTATTCGCGACATCGCAGTAGAATACTATGTTGATGTAGGCGAAGGTGAGTAAACAAAACGCAACTACTACTTCAAAGGCAGATAATTATGGACAGTTCAACTGCTTGTGAGTTTGCTGGAAAGTGTTTCACTGACAGCACACAAGCCGCTATTTCACTACTACGGAGAAATGCTGCAAAACTCCATCTTTACCTCTCTCTCTCTCTTACTTTGGACAATTGACCCGTTGGCGTGTTTGTGAGGAAACTTTTCCTTTTCTCTTGGCTATTAAATCGATACTTGCGTATCTAGACCCGAGCGTGCCTGAGGTGCGAGTTCTCCCCACTGTGTCTGTTACGAATTACCTGTGATAACTGTGTATTCTGCGTAGGGCTGTGCAATTAATCGAAAATCCGATTTCGATTTTGGCTTTTAACGATTATGAAAAAGCATTAATCGAGATAAACGATTATTCCATTACGTACCGCCCCCTTTCCAGTTGTACACGTGTGACTCTTTGCCTCTGCAAAGCTCAGTTCCACGTGAAAATGACTAAAAGCATGAGCTGTAATGTAATTTTTGCAGCACGGGATGCTCATCATTCATATTTTTAAAAGCGCACAAGAGCACGTGCTGTTGTGTGTGTGCGCGCGCCGTGCTTAGCCTCTGACAGGTAGCGTGTGTGTTTGTGTGGTTGTGCCTCGGACAGCAGAGCACACACACATCTAACGCGATCTTAATGTGAGCGCTTTAATGGTCAAATACATGCACACTTGTGTCAGAGCGCGATGTTTAGTGATTATTCATATTAATCCTCATTTGTGTAATAAACTAACAAGTTGAGAATCAAAAGACACCAGAAAGACAAACCATATCAGAGCTGCACTTTTCTTAAAGTGACAGCGTGCTGTATTCCTGCTGCTGCCGACTGTTTTTATCATTAATCAATAATAAAATCAAAAATACAGTGAAGATGCTTAAAGCACAGTTTAAACATAACAGATTTAATAACTCATTTCTAATAACTGATTTCTTTTATCTTTGCTATGATGACAGTTTATTATATTTTACTAGATGTTTTTCAAGATATTCAGCTTAAAGTGACATTCAAAGGGTTAACTAGGGTAAATAGACAAGTCATTGCATAACAGTGGTTTCTTCTGCAGACAATCAAACATATATATTGCTTAAAGGGGCTATTAAAATAGGTTTCAAAATATTCAAACCTGCTTTTATTCTAGCTGAAATAAAACAAATAAGCCATTCTCCAGAAGAAAAAAATATAGGAAATACTGTAAAAAAAAAACCTCTGTTAAACATCATTTGGGAATCATTTATAAATAAAAATAAATTCACAGAAGGGCGAATAATTTTGACTTCAACTGATAATCGTTTTGAATAATCGTGATTACAATTATGACCAAAATAATTGTGATTATGATTTTTCCCATAATCGAGCAGCCCTAATTATGCGCATACAGACTGTAACCGCAGCTGTTCTTACCGCCATCAGTGAACAGCGCTTTCATTTCTAAAGCAAAGCGCAGCCCTTTCTGTTGAGCGTGTGAAGACATTGACCAATCATAGGGGTGTAAGAGCTCCTTTGACAGAGCTCAAAAAGCAAACGGGATCATATTTACATGAGTTTATTTCCTATAAATGCTCATGCTGTCTTCTGTGCATCTGTTGGAGTTTTGTTTAATACATTCAGAAAGAGTGTTTTCTTTGAGCAGGTCAAATTAAAGCTACAGTTTACATATTTGCTTGTATTAAAGAACAAAATTGTATTACAAATAGTATATAAATATTAAAATATTGATAGATATTAATAAAAAAAAATGTGTGTTGTGAAGAAGAAATCTAATTATGTATGGAAAGCATTGTCAATGCACCGAGATATCGAATTGAACCGAACCGATGGCATGATAATCATAACCGAACTGTGAGACCAGTGTAGGTTCACACCCCTATTAAACACATTAGAAAGTAAAGCTTATCTGACTACATTTAAAAAAATCCATTATTTAAGTATATTTTTACACCATGTTCAGATTTTGATCTGTTATTGTTAAAATGAAGATGAATTATGTATATAGAATTATTCATCATTTTGTTTCATGTTAACTAATGAAATTAGGTTATGTAAACAAATAAAATCTTACTGTGAGGTTTTGCTGTTTTTAATGTAAAATGCAAAGTTTTACCTTATGTGAGGAATGTGACCTTATTGAGTTCTAGTGTGTTTTAAAGCAAATTCTTAATTTAAAATATATATAATAACAATTGTGTGTGTTTTTTTAACAATTATTTTCCACTTATTTAAATGTCTTACTGTTCTTTTGTCTTTATGTATATTTGTCCGCAATAGTCACGTTGCAGGCTTAGATTATTTATTAAAACTTAAAATAAAGAGATATTATTAAATCTTTTTTAATTAATCATGCTATGACGACCATGTTATTTTACATTTGATTGTTCAATTTTTGTACTTGAATATGGTTAGACTCCCTAGAAAACCATAAAGAGCTGTTTTTTTTCACTCTTATTTTTGCTCTGAATGCTTGTAATTAATTAGAATTTATGCAGATGCGCACTGCATAGAAAAATACTTGATCATCCCAGTCGATCTAAATTAATAACATTTTCTAAAATAGAGCAATTTAAATCATCAGGTGAAACTATATTCATATTGCAATATACACTCACCGTCCACTTTATTAGGGACATCTTACTAGTACCAGGTTGGACCCTCTTTTGCCTTCAGAACTGTCTTAATCCTTCATGGCAGAGATTCAACAAGGTACTGAAATATTCCTCAAAGATTTTGGTCCTTATTGACATGATGGCATCATGCAGTTGCTGCAGATTTGTCGGCTGCACATCCTTGATGTGAATCTCCAGTTCCACCACATCCCAAAGGTGCTCTATTGGATTGAGATCTGGTGACTGTGGAGGCCATTTGAGTACAGAGAACTCATTGTCATGTTCAAGAAACCAGTCTGAGATGATTCACACGTTATCCTGTTGGAAGTAGTCATCAGAAGACGGAGACACTGTGCTCATAAAGGGATGGACATGGTCAGCAACAATACTCAGGCGTTGACACAATGCTCAATTGATACTAATGGGTCCAAAGTGTGCATGAAAATATCCCACACACCATTACACCACCACCACCAGCCTGAAACTTTGATACAAGGCAGGATGGATCCATACGGTTATGTTGTTGATGCCTAATTCTGACCCTATAATCTGAAAGTGGCAGCAGAAATGGAGACTCATCAGACCAGGCAAGGCTTCTCCAATCTTCTATTGTCCAGTTTTGGTGAGTCTGTGTGAATTGTAGCCTCAGTGTCCTGTTCTTAGCTGACAGAAGTGGCACCCGGTGTGGTCTTCTGCTGCTGTAGCCCATCCGCCTCAAGGTTGGACGTGTTGTGTGTTCAGAGATTTGATTTGGTTATTTGGGTTACTGTTGCGTTTCTATCAGCTTGAATCAGTCTGGCCATTCTCCTCTGACCTATGACATCAACAAGGCATTTGCTCCCACAGAACTGCCGCTCACTGGATATTTCCTCTTTTCTGACCATTCTCTGTAAACCCTAGAGATGGTTGTGCATGAAAATCCCAGTAGGTCTGCATTTTCTGAAATACTCAAACCAGCCCGTCTGGCACCAGTAACAATGCCAAAAACTCACTTAAATACCCTTTCTTCCCCATTCTGATGCTCGGTTTGAACTGCAGTAGGTTGTCTTGACCATGTCTATATGCATAAATGCATTCAGCTGCTGCAATGTGATTGGCTGATTAGAATTTTGTGTTAACGAGTTGTTGGATAGGTGTACCTAATAAAGTGGCCGGTGAGTGTATATCACAGCTAAACAAAATATATCACAATGTCTAATTTTTCCAATATTGTGCAGCCCTAATATGTACTTTGAGCGTCTGTAAACCAACAGAACAGACATCAGAAGTGTTTGTTAAAGTGCTTTCTGTCCTGCTCCAGTGTCTGCAGAACCAGTCCAGTGACATTCGTCTGGTAGCGGAGCGGGTGTTGTGGTGGGTCTGGAAAGAGGACGAGACCCCCATTCTGGAGCCCAGTCTGGTCAAACCGCTCATCAAAGCACTGCTGGACAACACCAAAGACAAGAACACCAGCGTCCGAGCGCAGAGCGAACACACACTCGTCAGCCTGCTGAGACTGCGGCGCGGAGAACACAACATGCAGGTACTCACTCAGCTCTTCAACTTTAATGCTGCACGCGGCAAAAGCTGAACATTAAACAACTCTGGTCTCGCGTCGTCAGAAATCCACCACCTAATGTTTATCTGAATTGTGTATTTAATAGGGATGTAACGGTATCAGAATTTCACGGTACGGTAATACCTCAGTATGAATGTCACGGTACGTTATTTATTGAATCATTTACAGGAAAAAACAAAACTTATGAAAATACTCCAAAAAAGTGCCAAAAGTGTCAATGACATACAAATTAGTCATCTATCTGTAAGCTTTGAAACAGGAACTTCAATTTTAATAACAAAAAAATATTAAACCATGTAAAAAAAATTAAGTTTCAATTTAGTATTGTTGAAAACTCATCACATTCAACATTTAATCACTCACTCACTTAGATAGAGATGGGTTTAAAGGAAAATTATCATATAACTATAATCTGTTAAAAGCTGGTATCTCTGGGTATTTACAATGTCCTCAGCAACAGAAAAAACCCTCTCATTTGGGACTGAGGTTTCTGGGACAAGAGAGATATGACTTGGCCCAGGTTGACAGCAGTGGGTAACGTTGTCCATTGTCTTTCCCCCACTTGAGAGGACAAGCCATGACTGAGATAGAGGTCTCATGTCTGCATCAATCTGAACAGTGTGCTGACAACACCGCTATTCAGTACGCGCGCGACAACACAGCTGACAAGAACTCGCGCGACAACACAGCTGATAAGAACTCGCGCGACAACACAGCTGCTAAGAACTCGCACGACAACACCGCTATTCAGTACGCGCGCGACAACACAGCTGATAAGAACTTGCGCGACAACACAGCTGATAAGAACTCGCGCGACAACACAGCTGATAAGAACTCGCGCGACAACACAGCTGATAAGAACTCGTGCGACAACACCGCTATTCAGTACGCGCGCGACAACACAGCTGATAAGAACTTGCGCGACAACACCGCTATTCAGTACGCGCGCGACAACACAGCTGATAAGAACTCGTGCGACAACACAGCTGATAAGAACTCGCGCGACAACACAGCTGATAAGAACTCGCGCGACAACACAGCTGATAAGAACTCGCGCGACAACACAGCTGATAAGAACTCGCGCGACAACACAGCTGATAAGAACTCGCGCGACAACACAGCTGATAAGAACTCGCGCGACAACACAGCTGATAAGAACTCGCGCGACAACACAGCTGATAAGAACTCGCGCGACAACACCTTTATTCAGTACACGCGCGACAACACCTGCTTTAGAGTTTTCCAGCTCTTTTTCATCCCCGCTTCTAGCAGCACACTCCATTTCCGCATTACTGGATCTGTAGCGACAACAGACCGCAAGGGATGATGGTCAAGCATGGGCTGATGGGAATTGTAGTTTTCGCTACCTCCCGATCGCTTCATTCGCCTGAGCAAATTTTCTCAGAAGACCTATAGTTTTACCGAGTCATGCGACTTCGGTAATATCGAAAAAAAAATATATTGCGGTATGACGGTATTTACAATACCGTTACATCCCTAGTATTTAATGGTCCGTTGCCACTGAGTGGTACAGTATGGGTTGCTACGGGTCACCTTTATCAGGCTTGTGTTTCCACTGCTACCACCAATGGTTTTTCTTTGGTTGGCCTGGTGTACAACAGAAAGTTTCTGTCGATGTCATGTTTGCTCGGAAATGTCAAAGTAAAGCCGTACGGGTCGTTCACATATCATATGAGAAGCACTCACACAACAGATGCTTTATACACATAAATACTTGTGTATAAATGTTTATTTATATTTTATGTTTTATTTATGCACTTTCCGCGTCAGTCAGACAGTCAAAATAGAGCCCTAAAGGATCGTGCACACTGAGACGTTTTTTTGCTTGCGTTTTCCGTCGACATTTAACGCCTCACGACTAAATAACGGGCGTCAATTTGATCGTGCACACCAACATGCAAAACGCCAGGCGCAAAAGTGTCATTAAACAAAAAAAAAACGCCTCACGCACGCTTTTTCCACCAATCAGATCAGCACTTTTGTTCACGTGCACGGAGCTGCTGAAGTTACAGTAAACAGAACTCGGAGGCACTCAAGCACAAAACTGTCAATGCGAGCGCACATTGAAGAAGACGCCCAGAGGCGATATAAACGTGGAGCTGTTTATTGCTCTGGTGAACAATAATCATTTCTTTATCGCTAGAGCTGGAGCTGCTGCTTGAATAATCCATGCTTGTTCAAGTCACCAGTAACTTTATCAACAATCGTGTGAACTTCCTTTCTTCCTCTTCTTTTGTGTTATAAGCTGGTGTCAGAAGCTTAAAGTTGTGCAGCATACTCTTCAGCTTGACGCCAGTGAAAAGCGCTTGGGTTTGAATACTAAGAAACGTCTCGTAAAGCGCTGACGATAAACGCAAACGAAAAGCGCCCCGGTGTGTACAAGCCTTAAAGGGTCACGAAACACCAAAACACATTTTTTGAGCTGTTGACAGTCGTATATGTGTCCCACACTGCTAAAAACACTTTTAGGACACCTATATTTCACTAAAAAGTGTAAATTGGTTGTTTTTGCGTTATTTCAAGCAAATTCGTACTTCCTGTTTGAAACAAATTTTTGAAGCTGCGTCACGGTCATGACATAATAGCGTGTATTCCAGCGTGCAGACTGGGCGTCTGTGCCAGAGTGTGTCTTATTACGTCTTACAGTGTGATGCATTAATGCATGAGTAAGGCTTGGTTCAAACCAATCAGCGCGCTCTATTTTGCAACTTCATTAATATTCATTAGTGTCACTGTTTACACCAGAGACGCCACGTTGTGTTGGCAAAACAAGCGTGGAGTGTTGCTTTTATAGTTTGCTGCCATTAAGTTTCGTTTTCCTTTTCTCTCTGTGAGAGCTCAGACTCACGTGTGGATTAACAGTGTACGCGACGCTCGACAACAATAACTTACGTGTCTAAGGAGGATTATCGTTTACCTGAGAGCTGTTCTCATCTGCAAACGCTGAAATCCGGATTCGTTTGTAGTCTTCTCTTCATAAAGACGTGGCTCTAGTTGCTGGTCATTGTCCTGTCTCTACAGATTTGGTAAGTGAGCGACCAGTGCTCTTTGTTTATTCAGTTTGTTCGTATCGAATTAAGTTAACTATTGCACTGAGTGCAAACTTGTTAGCACCGCATTTTGTGACCGGAATAACACGTGCGGCTTTCTGACGCTACCTGCCGTGTGCATCTAAGTTTCCGGGAATTGCGGAGCTTTTTTTCTCTCATTCGTCGTGCGGTATCAAACATTGCATGTAAAATACACGCTTAGAGCAGATCCTCAAATCAAATATCTCGTTTGTCGCGAGGGGCATGAATGAATTCCCTGAATAAAAGAGCCAAACTGCAGTTAAAGTCCAACATTTAATAATCTGGCAAATAATTCAACTACAGATGTCCATGTAGGTTAAACACAATGACTGTAAAAAATACACCATCACTTTCTCGTGTGTGTATTTTGACTGAAACTCGAGCGTGCACAAATAGACACTCCCACACCATCCCACTTTAGTTCCTCCGACACTCCCCCCTAAACAGAGATGGACACGCCCGCTTTTCTGACTTTTTCCAAAGTAGAGGTGTGAAAACATCCTGCTGAAACGAGGGGGTTTCATGGCCCTTTAAGTCTCATGCAGTGTTTGAAGTAATGTTTCCATATGTGAATGTGTTTCAGAGCATCAGTGCCATCCTGGACTCGGCCAGTAATGACCTGCTGTCTGAATGCTACCGCAGATCCTTGAAGAAGATCTCCAGCCTTCCAGACTCCAATGAAGAGATCGACGATACCATCCTCACGTGATCACACACAAACAAACCTAGCAGCGTATTTATTGTGCTGAGCCCCTCGCCATCTAAAAGAACCCTACAGTTTCCTTAATTGGCTGATTATTTGTGAATGAAGAGCTCATCTGCACTAAACAGATCACTCAGATTTTATTCCTCTTCATAAGTCATGTTGTTTTATTGTGCATTGATTGGGACGTGATTGTGAAAATGGCTTAAACAGTGATCTGTTTTCTGCAAATGAACTCTGTCAATGTATATTTTTCGTTTGGCTTTCTTCTGGAAGATGAAGTGTTCATTTGTGCCAATTGTTTTCCAACACTGATGTTCGGATGCCCTTTTTTATTTGGTTTGGACGGTGAGTTTATTCGGTTGTGTGTGTGTTTGTGTGTGTGTGTGTGTGAAAGACGCGTGAGCCTTTATCAACCCAGAGGACGACATGCTGATTCTGCGGTCACTAATAATGGCTGGATGAATAAATAGAAAATGAACACCTTGATTTAATAAACGGTTTGACTTGAGGAAGCTGATGTTAGCTGTGTGTTTTAATGTTCAACTAGAAGTCAACTTAGCATTTGTTGTTCATAAAACTTGGACCGGTGACAAAACTATTGTCAGGTAGTGTAGGTTAGTATAATATTTTTGTAGTATTTTGTTTTTACTTAAAGGAATATTGTGTACCCATGTTACACATGGGGGGGGCTTGTGTTTAGTCAATGTCATCATTTTTGTTTAATTAGGGATCAGTGGTATCCTAAAGCTTTTTGTTTTAAGAAAAAATCCTGAAGTTGAGACTTTTTAAAGCATGTATTTTGTAATCTTCTGTGAAATACTAACGTCATGAAGAACATAAAATGACTGAAACAAGTAGTCACATGGGTCATTATACAAAAAAAAAAAAATCAAAAATCAAAAGCAGTCTTCAAAGCTATATTCATTATTGAGTGCATGATGTGTCATAATTCATCTTCAGCTGATACTTGAGGGGAAAACTGTGCAGATTTTTGTCAGATCATCAGACTAAAGCTTTCTGGCTCACTGCAAAAAAAAGTATTTTTTTTTTTTTTTTTAATAGATGTTTTTGTCTTGTTTTTAGTCCAAATAACTTAAAGAGCCCATATTATGCATGAAATAGGGTCATATCTTGGTTGTAAGGGTCTCCAACAACAGTCTAATATGCATGCAGGGTCAAAAAAACACTTTCATGGTCTTATAATCTGCATTTATTTTTACCTAATTATCCCAGCGACTCCTGTATGAATCGTCCAGTGATTCAATTGTTCCCAAACCCCTCCTTAGCGCGAAGCTAATCTGCGCTGATTGGACCGATGACAGCCTGTTGCGATTGGTCGACTGCCTTCAGTGAGAGACAGAGTGAAATGCCCAGCAGCTAATCAGCAATATAAAAGTAGTCACAGTTCATACACGCGCGATAGTGTAAGGCGTAGAGTTTAGCTGCCAGTGGGTCAATGTAAATACAGACGATGGACTTGAAAATACAGACGACTAACTGTTTTATTGAGCAAAAACTCCAAAAACTGTTGAGGAGATCTTCTAGCTTGTCTCACTCTGCTCTTTTCACAGACACACACACACACATTGCCCTCGTCCTTGCGCGCCCGCGCGCACACACACACTCACAAACACTTAACCCTCCTCCGGACGACAACGCGCGCACACACACACACACACACAAACACACACACACACACCTACAGACGAAAACGCGCGCGCACACACACACACACTTCCGCACGACAGCACGCACACACACACACACACACACTACCCTCCTCCACGGAGCTCCATAAACAAAGCAGCTCGCATCACGTTTTTAACGTGGCTTTGCACGCGATATGAGAATATAGCGAGTTAACCTGAAACAATTTAGGTGAGTTCTTCTTTGAAACAAGCAAAATAATCTGCCCGTGGGGTGAGAAAAATAATCTTATTTCCTCTTTTGATTTAAGATTATTCTACTTACCCCACTGGCTGATTATTTAGCTTGTTTTAAGGAAAGCCATACTTCATTTTGCCAAATTATTTCTGAAAACAAGACGATATGTTTTGCTTGTCCAGAAAATACTGCTTGATAAGAAATGTGAGATTCGGACTAATTTTTAATACTGGGTTACAGCTGGAAAGGCTTCCGCTGTGTAAAACAAATGCTGGATAAGTTGGTGGTTCATTCTGCTGTGGCGATCCCGGATGAATAAAGGGACTAAGCTGAAGGAAAATGAATAAATTTACAAACGGAAAAATAAAAGTAATATTTTATTATTTCAAGTAAAAAGTTTCAGATATTTATTCATGTGTATATTTAATATTAAATTTTTTTATATTAATCAAGAAAAATCTAAATTACATATAGCCTGCTTCGTTTAAAATTAACTATTGCATTTGTTTTAGATTTCAAATACAGTTTAATGTCAGGTTTGGTCTCTTCTATAGTAATTTTCCCATCCACTTGACTTTATGAATGTAATAACGGAGAAATACGAATAATTTGATGCTTTTTTCAATCATGTAATGGTCGTGACCCATATTCATAAACACGCTTCCTTTGATCCTTTGGATCGCGGCGCTCGCTTGTTGACGGCCGTTACGTCACAAGCCAACGGCGCGCACTGATTGGTCCGCGGCCGCACTGGTGCAGCAGGAGGAAGCGCCGTTTCCGGTAATGAGCGACTGACTGCTGACACCGCCAAACCCCTACGACAAACCGCGACTCTCGGCGTCCATCGGGCTCAAAGTGTCCGCTCTTTACCGGACGGGACGGCAGACAGGTTCCGGTCAGGCGTTCTGCTGGAGAGAGGCGTGAAGCTGCAGCGGGGTTTGAGCCACTCGACACCGGCATGGCCCGCGACTACGATCACCTCTTCAAGCTGCTGATCATCGGTGACAGCGGTAAGAAACACCGCGGACTCGCGACGGGAAGCGGGCCGGGGCGAGGCTCTGTGCGGGTTTCAGGGTCTCTCGTTAAAGCTGTGAGCTCTGAGAGACTTTAAATAAACCAAAATGAGCAAATGAGCGGGTTTAAGTCGGGTTGTGCCTGTGCTAATGTTCGAGCTGATCACAGGCCGGAGATCCAGAAGCTGATCTGGTCGGTTTCTTATTGGGGTAACGTTAAATTTGACTTTATATTCGCACATTCGGAGTTTCTCTTTAATAATATCACTTTAGAAAAGTATACTTTGCTGTTTTTAATCATGCAAATTATATTACCATCTATATGAGTATCAAAGCACAGCACTTTTCACAGTCAATTAAACGGTGTTAATGTTGTTTTGAAGTCGCACTTGTGCTATTTCTGACTGAATATTTAAAGTAGTGTGGTAAACAATATAGGGAATGTGTCACTGTTCAGAAACAAACGATTATAAGACCAAATTTTACCTCAATTCAGTTTTTCAGCACAATAATAAAATAACATTGATTTAACCCTTGTTTGGTCTTAACATCGTGTGCATTCCGTTTGGCCTGAGGTCTTCACTAAACCTCTAAAATAAGTTTCATTTAAACCTCAAATCTATTTATCATGAAGAAACGACCTCATCTTCATCACACACTCTGTAAATGTCTTGCTTTTCTTTCATCAGTATGCAGTGTTTCATCAGTTTGATTAGTTGTCAATACAAATTTATCACTTTAGTAAAGAGTGTATTTTCTAATGCTAAAGGTACCTGCATTAGTGTAAAAAGCAATTGGGGTAAAGTTGGTCTTAGATTCTCACATTTACACTTTCTTTTTAATAATATAATTGCAAACAACTATTATTTGCCAATTTTAAATATGCAAATCATATTGTCATCTAATGACTATCAAAGTACAGCACTTTTCATGGTAAATTAAATAGTGCTGATGTTGTTTTGTAGTCATAATTATATGCTATTTCTAACCGAATATTTAAAGCAGCGTGGTGAACAATATAGGGATCGTGTCACTGTTAAAAAATAAATGAATGTGCAAATATAATACTTTCCCTCAGTTTGGTTCTTCACCACTGAAACGTTGATTTAATGCATGGCCTTAAAATTCTGTGTATTCAGTTTCTCTTAAGGCTTAAAAAATGAACCTCTAAACCTTTAAAATAAAGCATCTACATTTAATTTCAATTCTCAAATCTATTTATCATGAAGAAACGACCTCATCTTCATCACAAACCATGTGAATGTCTACATTTTTCCTTATCAGTGTGCAGTATTTTATTATTGTTTAGTTTGTAGAGGATACTAGAGATGCGCGGATGGGCTATTATTTCATCCGCAACCGCATCACAAAACTCATCATCCGTCTGCCATCCATCCGCACTAACATTTTTGACCAAATTTTAAAACCGCACCCGCCCGTCATCTGCTGACTGAGCTCTTTATTTGAATGGCTTATTCCTTTTTATTATTAAATGAATGTTTCTTTATTGATTATTAGAAAAAAGAGAATGACTTTAATGACATGCAGTTAATCCAAACGTGCAAGTCAAATCCAGCATTAATTGACGCTTTGAAGTGACGCTAAACAATACGAGGACGTGTCTTTTCACTTGATTCGATTCCTCGGTCGGTCCTTGAGTCTTTTCCTTGCGTCCTTCCCTCGCATCCTATAGGGGTGGAAAGACGAGGAAAAAAAGCAAGGAAAGGAAACGAGGATACACAAATAAGAAATGAGAAGCACCCTATAAAGCTCTCAGAATATCAGCTGTGAACTCCGTCTCCAATTGGCGCACAGGGACAAAAATAAATAAATAGCCTAAATTAAACGCACTGTACTGTACAATTTTTATTATTATTATTGTAGCCTAGAAAACGCATTTTGACACATTTCAACATTCAGACGAGAGCGCCTGGCCTCTAATGCGCCCTGCTGCACTGAAGGAGCACTCGCTTACAGCACTTGTTGCTGGAATGCATAGAATTCTCTTGGCAAGGTGCTGTAGACGTGGGAATGACTGCCTTGTTTCTCCCAAAAGGAAAGTAGATTTTCCTCTGCTGATCCGTCTATACGGAAGTTTGTAGATGAAGACTTCTGTACTTCATCCAGAATTAGTGTATCCGATTCCTCCTCTCATTCTGTGAAGTCAGTCCTAGGCTTTTTCGTTGGTGCGCCAGCTATGTGTACAAAAACAGTACAACCGCCCACCACCCGCCCGAATTTAATTAAAATATTATTTTTCGTCACGTCATCCGCCCGATCCGCGGTTTATCCGCGGATTCCGCGGCTGTAACCGCCATCCGCGCATCTGTAGACGATACAAATTATTTCTCTATAGTAAAGGGTGTATTTTCTAATGCTAAAAGCACCTACATAAGTGTAAAAAGCAATTGGGGTAAAGTTGGTTTTAGATTCTCACATTCGCACTTTCTCTTTAATAATATCATTGCAAAAAACTATATTTTGCCAATTTTGCAAATACAAATCACATTATCATCTAATGACTATCAAAGTACAGCACTGTTCACAGTCAATTAAATAGTGTTAATGTTGTTTTGAAGTCATCATCGTATGCTGTTTCTGACCAAATGTTCAACCCAGCGTGGTGAACAATATAGGGACCGTGTCACTGTTCAGAAATGAATGAATTTGCAAATATAAAACCCACTTTACCTCAATTCGGTTCTTCACCACTAGAATAGAAGAACATTGCTTTAACCCTCGCGTGGTCTTAAAAGTCTGTATATTCAGATTCCCCCAAGGCTTAAAAATGACCTGCCTTCACCAAACCTCTAAAATAAAGCAGCTACATTTAATTTCAATCCTCAAATCTATTTATCATGAAGAAACAACCTCATCTTCATCACAAATTTGGGGAATGTCTAGCTTTTCTCTAATCCGTGTGCTGTGTTTCATCAGTTTGATTGGCTTGCAAGAAGTGAACGAATGTGTGAATATAAAACCAACTTTACCTCAATTCAGTTCTTCAGCACTAAAATAGAAAAACATTGATTTAAACCTTGTGCGGTCTTAACATTCTGCGTATTCTGTTTGTCTTAAGGCTTAAAAAAATCACCTATAAACCTCTAAAATAAAGCAACTTATTACATTTCAGTCTTACGAAGAAACAACCTCATCTTCATCACAATGTCTAGGTTTTTTACATTTTAATTCAATCCTCAAATATATTTATCATGAAGAAACAACCTTGTGTTTCATCATTTTGATTTTCTGGCAACACTCGTTTTTTTTTTTTTTTTCTAAAGAGTTTATTTTCTAATGGTAAAAGGTACCTGTATAAGTGTAAAAGAAATTAGGCTAAAGTTGCCTTTATACTCGCACTTTCTCTTTCATGATATTATTTCACAAAACTGTTTTTTGCCAGTTTTAAATATGCAAATCACATTATAATCTAATGACTATCAAGGTACAGCACTGTTCACAGTCAGTTAAATAGTGTTAATGTTGTTTTAAAGTCATAATTTTATGCTATTTCTGACTAAATGTTCAAAGTAGCGTGGTAAGCAATATAGGGACAGTGGCACAGTTCTAAAATAAACAAATGTGCAAATATAAAACCAACTTGACCTCAAATAATTTCATGACCCTTTAAATGTACACAACCTTAAAGGGCACTTATGGTAAAAAAATCTACTTTTCAAGCTGTTTGGAAAGACATCTGTGTAGATATAGTGTATAGACCGTCATATTGGGGTGATATAAACACACCCAGTCCTTCTTTTTATTTTTCAAATTTAACAACATGAAAACGGTAGACCAATTGGAGCGGTTTTCAGACCGACCGCAACTTGACGTAGGAGTGCGGTCCTCCCGCCTCCTGAATTGATTGACAGCTGTGCGTATTAACAAGTCCCGGTAGTCACATGTATAATCTTGTCAACAAGACCAGACATGCGCAAAGCAACCGGGAATAAAAGGTCTGTTCAGTTCGCTAGGATCATCAATCATCATCAAATGTGATCAAGAGTGAGTTTCACATATTTAAAATGTTTTAACACAGTGCATGTGTGTAATGAAGTACTGCAATTTACTTCAGCTTTACTTCATCAGCACAGCCGCGTGTCAGAACAATTATAAAGGAAGACGCTTCAATCCTGGTTTGTGGACACTAAATCGGGTTTATTTTTGACATTAACATGACAGATATCCATACAGCAGTGGAGATTAACCTGTATCCTGTCACATATGCGTGGAAAAACAGTGCAAAGCTAAGCACGCGTGAGAGCGTGTGTCTGTGTGTGTCTGTGTGTGTGTGCGTGTGTGCGTGCGTGCGTGCGTGCGTGCGTGCGTGCGTGCGTGCGTGCGTGCGTGCGTGTGCGCGTGTTTGTGTGTCTCTGTGTGTCTTTGTGTGTCTCTGTCTGTGTATCTGTGTGTGTATGCTTTGTAACGACATTGTGTGTGACTCTGCAACTGCACATCAAACACTCATTGGTAAAGTCTGTCTGTTGTCTGACGCAGCCGAGGGAGGAGATTAAGGCACGCAGCAAGGCACATAGAAACCGTAGGCAGGTAGGACTAGCCTTAAAGGTGCAGTATGACAAAACCCCCTGGTGGAAAACTATAAGATAGAATTTTGTAAAAGGTATAATGAAAAATCTGATGGGTGTTTTGAGCTGAAACTTTACAGACACATTCTGTAGACACAAAACACTTAAATTAAATCTGAAAAAAGGGGTAACCTTAAAGAAAATAAAATGAAAATATATATATATATATATTTTTTTGTAATTTGGGGTAATTAAAAAAAATAAATCACCAAAACCCAAAATTAAAAAAAACAAAGCATTCATTATTTCATTTTTGAGCTGTTCTGCAACTGTAAAGTCATGGCAGAAAGTGTTTGAACACTCAATGTCTGAACGCCGTTGCTTTAGATAAAGATATCAAAGCAAAGTCATTTATTAAACAGGTAAACGCACCCAGCAACCATAGTCAGCTTGAAACAGAACCATAAATAGTTGTGAAAAGTATGGTGTTCAGAAATGTACTTCAATATTTGCTGGTCAATTTGGTTCACCTCGATTTCTTTTGTCTTAATGCATCTCCATACCAAACAATAAATTTGAAGTTGTGCACATTTTACGATGCTTTGATAAGTGTCAGTAGAAATGATTAATTTGAGCTGTTGTATGTGGTTAGTAATTGGATGATGATGATGGTGAATTTTGTACCATTTATAGGTGGTGGTTTTGTCAGAAAAGGCAGCAGTGGTGTTTGGAAGTGTGAATAAAGATCTAGCTTGAGTTTTGCACAGACATAAGGTGTGTGTGTGTGTGTGTGTGTGTGTGTGTGTGTGTGTGTGTGTGTGTGTGTGTGTGTGTGTGGTGTGCGTGCTTTACAGCTCAAGGTTTTTGTGGTTTGAGATTTTGCACCTTCATGTGAAGCAGACGACTCAAAAGAGCTCAGTCATGCAGGTTTATTGAGCTGTGTGTATTGTTGTTTACGTATTGTCAATGTTTTTGTCAGATTCTGAATAGTCAGTTTACAGTAGAGATTAATGAATGCTGACAATGTTTATATGTCTAAATGTGATGATGAATTAAAATGTAGAATTAAAAAAATGGCAAATTTATAAATCAATTTCCCAGAATAGTTTTTTCGCTTTGAACACAATATATTTTGGATACTATCGGGCTACTATTTTCATTAGTTAAAAAAAACAGATTTCTTTACAATTTAAACTAGCATCTTTGGATTTTTTTCTGCTGGCGATACTGTTTTCAGAAAAAGAAAAATCTTACACATACATTAGGAACGGTATAGCAGAAAATGCTGGCAGTTTTAAAACCCTGACTTTTCCATACCGCGTTATACCTTGATAACGGTTATCGTCCCATGCCAAGCCTGCTGTGTGTTTTATGCAAGTAAGTCACCTAATCTTATGATGAGTTAAAGAAATAACTCAAAACTGAAAATTTAAGTTTCTGCTGTTGAAAGCAAAAGAAGATATTTTGAAGAAAGCTCAATCTGTAACCACTGACTTCCATAGTAGGAAAAACAAAATAGTATGAACGTCAATGGTTACAGGTTTTCAACATTTTTCAAAATATCTTCTTTTGTGAATAAAGTCAAGTAAAGGGTGAGTAAATGATGGCGAAACTTTCATTTTTGTGTGAACTGCCCCTTTAAGTGTGTGCACTCATTCTACACAGTCGTTTTGGAGGCATTTCTGTAGCTCGTCTCTGAATAAATTGGTGTTGCAGGAGTCATTTGTGAGGAGAGGATGTTTTCTTGGTTTATCTTCCTGTGTGAGAGTCAGCGGTGGTGTGTGTGTGTTGCTTTAGTCTCAGACTTCACACCCACAGGACGTTCAGAAAGAGTCTGATGCACATATTCCACAATAATACAGCTGAAGTGACCAGGGGTCCGTTCTTTGTACCTCGCTTAAATGATCTAAGATGATTTGGCAGATCCTGGATCTTTTAATCTTGATAACTGATCTCTGGCTAATTTAGTTCTTCAAACAAGTTTGTGAATCAGATTAGAATGTCTAGACAAACTGATCTGAGATTGTTGCGTGTGTTGTGAAGGACAGATCTATCGATCCTCGAAATCATGATCAGCAATGCAACGATTGGCTGACGGCACAGCAGCGTAATGACATCATCTGATTAATATTCAATTATCCATGTGAGCTAGATTACATCAAATTCGCAGTAAACGGTTTGTTATATATGATACGCATTACGCAATAACTTTACACCTGGTTGTGGGCTGCATGCTTGGCCCTTTCATGTGTCAAGAGCAATTTATTTAGATTTACAAAGAAGGATTTTCTTTATTATAGTAGTATTTTTTTAATCAGTGTAAAGAATAACTGGATGTTTACAAAAGCATTTTGATATAGGCAAAGGCGTCTGCAATTTTTGTGAAGGCAAGGCAAGTTTATTTATATAGCACATTTCATACACATTGGCAATTCAAAGTGCTTTACATAAACAAGAATAAAAGAAACAAGTAAAATAAAAATAAAAACAAATTTTAAAAATGAGTTTTAAAAAAAAGCATCAAATCACTGTCATATTAGCTGTCAAAACATGTTTATGACTGCATAAATGTAAAAAAAAGTCACATTGTTTCTATTT
This sequence comes from Danio rerio, assembly GCF_052040795.2. Classification (NCBI taxonomy): domain Eukaryota; kingdom Metazoa; phylum Chordata; class Actinopteri; order Cypriniformes; family Danionidae; genus Danio; species Danio rerio. Next base: position 5,245,955 of record NC_141028.1, read on the forward strand.
TAATACACAATTTGTACTAAAGCGTTCTAAAAAGTTAAATCCATTAAGTTTTCTCTTCGCACCACCAGGTGGCAGTCTTTGTACTTTTATTTCAGGGGTGCAGGTTGCATGCGTTTTATTAATATACATATATATTTTTAACTTTATATATGTATAGTTTAAAAAGATTTACTATTTTCCCAAGTGTATAGAACTACTACTGTAAGAAAATATCAGAATTCAGCACATACTTTTAGTATTATCTTTGTTTGAACTGACCCGATCTAATCCTGTTTATATGAATTAAAGCTGGTCCTGACCTGGTTTGATCTGCCGGAACTGTTGCTATGACAACAACTATCAGATAAGTTTTGAAGTACGAAACGATCCTGGATCGTGTCAAATCGTCAATAACCAAATCCAGCTAACTGAGTAATCTACATACGAAGAACAGAGCCCTGGGGTCCGTTATTCGTACCTCGCTGAAATTATCCAAGATTATTTGGCAGATCCTGGATCTTTTAATCTTGATAACTGATCTCTGGCTAATTTGGTTCTTCAAACAAGTTCATGAATCAGATTAAAAATGTCTGGATGAACTGATCTGAGATCGCTGCGTGTGCTGTGAAGGACAGATCTATCGATCCTCGAAATCATGATCAGCAATGCAACGATTGGCTGACGGCACAGCAGCGTAATGACATCATCTGATTAATATTCAATTATCCATGTGAGCTAAATTACATCAAATTAGCAGTAAACGGTTTGTTGAATATGACACGCAGTAACTTCACATTTGTTGTGAACTGCAGGCTTTACACTTTCATGTGTCAAGAGTATTGATCATGTATTTCAATGCAAATCAATGTATTTAGTTCCACATTTAGAAAAGATCTTCTTTATAATAGTAGCCGTTTCTTAATCGGTGTAAAGAATAACTGGTTGTTTACAAAAGCATTTTCATATTGGTAAAGGCGTCTGCAACTTTTGTGAAGCATCGAATCACTGGCATATTAACTGTCAAAACATGTTCATGACTGCATAAATGTATTATTGCTTTTAAAAAAAGTCACATATTGTGCATTTCTGTTATACACAATTTGTACTAAAGCGATCTAAAAAGTTCATATCAATAAGTTTTCTCTTTGCACCACCAGGTGGCAGTCTTTGTACTTTCATTTTAAGGGTGCAGATTGCATACGTTTTATTAATATGTATAACTTTATTTATTTTATTAATGACTATAACTTTATATATATTAATGAAATGAGCAATTGGATGTGCCAAAACTTTCTTCAGTTAAACAAAGAGAAAACTGAAATTATTGTGTTTGGAAACAAAGATGAGGTTCTCAAGGTAAATGCGTACCTTGGCACTAAAGGTCAAACGATAAAAAATAAGGTCAAGAATCTTGGTGTGACTCTGGAGTCAGATCTGAGTTTCAACAGTCATGTCAAAGCAGTCAGTAAATCAGCATACTATCATCTCAAAAACATAGCAAGAATCAGATGCTTTGTTTCTAGTGAAGATTTAGAAAAACTTATTCATGCTTTTATCAGCAGCAGGGTGGATTACTGTAATGGACTCCTCACTGGTCTTCCTAAAAAGACAGTCAGACAGTTGCAGCTCATCCAGAACGCTGCAGCCAGAATTCTAACCAGAACCAGGAAATCAGAGCACATCACACCGGTCCTCAAGTCTCTACACTGGCTGCCAGTTACATTCAGAAAAGATTTTAAAGTATTATTACTGGTCTATAAATCACTAAATGGCCAAGGACCTAAATACATCACAGATATGCTCACTGAATACAAACCCAACAGATCACTCAGATCTTTAGGATCAAATAAACTAGAAGTTCCAAGAGTTCAGTCAAAGCAGGGTGAATCGGCTTTTAGCCACTATGCCCCTCGCTGCTGGAATCAGCTTCCAGAAATGATCAGATGTGCTCCAACATTAGGCACATTCAAATCAAGACTGAAAACACATCTGTTTAGCTGTGCCTTTACTGAATGAGCACTGTGCTGCGTCCGACAGATTGCACTATCATGTTTTTCTCTTCTTCTTCATTCTTTCATATCACATTTTACCTGTTTTTATGTTTTGTTTTGTTTTTATGCATTTTTATTATTTGTTTTTATTTTTATTTTACTTGTTTCTTTTACTCTTGTTTATGTAAAGCACTTTGAATTGCCATTGTGTATGAAATGTGCTATATAAATAAACTTGCCTTGCCTTGCCTATATATGGTTAAAAATATGTACAATTTTCCCAAGTGTATAACTACTACTGTAAGAAAATATCAGAATTGGGAACATACTTTCTGTATTATCTTTGCTTGATCTAAGCCGATCTAATCCTGTTTATATGAATTGAACCTGCTCCCGATCAGGTTTGACCCAGCAGAACTGTTGCTATGACAACAACTCTCGGATCAGCTTTGAAGAACGAAGCGATCCTGGATCGTGTCAAATCGTCAATATCCAAATCCAGCTAACTGAGTAATCCACGTACGAAGAACAGAGCCCTGGTGTTTTTGCAGGAGACTCCTCTTGTCTAATTTTAGAACAGTGTGGAGGATCAGATTTTATGCTTGTGTGTGTGTGTCTATGTGAGATTATTTTGGGTTGAACATCAAGTGGTAAATCTAAAAAGACTGTGGAAGAAATCAAATAATGTGCAGACTTTAGTCCAGGAGCGTATCTGGTTTATTGGAGTGAAATTCGCTGCTTAATGTCTTAATTTTTCCTCATTCTTTGGTTTTGTTTGTTTGTTTGTCACTCCAGGTGTTGGAAAGAGCAGTCTTCTCCTGCGTTTCGCCGACAACACATTTTCAGGTAAGTCAAAATTATAAAACTTCATTTTTTTAATTAATTTTTTACATTTTTTTATTAAAATGCCAACTGACCCAGCTGGGACTCAAACCAGTGACCTTCTTGCTGTCAGGCGACAGTGCTAACCACTGAGCCACCATGCTGCTCCAACCTTAAGAGTTCAAATATTGGTAGATAATATCTTATCGGTGTCCTAAATTGAAACCTTTAAACTGAAATTGAATCATGTTTAGTGGCTCACGTGTTGCTAAATGGAGTCAGACAGTGTAGGCTTCTTAAAAGATTCTCTGTACAGCCAATAATGAACATTAAAGATTTGAAGAAGCCCAACCTTTTCTATTATAATCATACACGCATAGTTCAATGGTGTGTGTTTGTGTGTTATAGGCAGTTACATCACCACTATAGGAGTCGACTTCAAGATCCGCACTGTGGAGCTTAATGGAGAGAAGGTGAAACTGCAGATATGGGACACAGCCGGACAAGAGCGATTCCGAACGATTACATCTACGTGAGTCAAACGCATGACACGAACGAACTGATGCTGAGCTGCTGAATGATTCTTATGCATCTGCTTTCAGTTTCTAAATCAATTAGAAATGAGCAGATTTTAGTAAGCAGTCTTCCTGAGAAAGAGTAGTGTCATGATAGGGGTGTGCTTATTAGCCCCTTTCACACAGTGATACCGGTAAATATCCGGAACATTTCCGGAACTACTTTACCGGTATATTCAAAAAAACGCTGTTCACACAGGCGAGGACGTTTCGGAATTTTCCCGGAAAAGAGCATTCACACATCCATCGCAAAATGCCGGTAAATTCTGACATCATTAACCAGAAATGACCATTAAACGGCTGCGCTTGTGTTTGTAAACATTTGACTACATTACAAACTCTTCAGATGGATCAGTATTGAGTACAACTCTAATGAAAACATAGGGTAACACTTTCGCATGTCGAGATGTTCATGATATGTGTGTGTGCTGGCGCTATGGGCGCTCACGGGCACACGCAAAGCTTGAAGGTAAACAAACAACGGATTATCATAAACATTTTATCGATAATTATTTACACAGCATTAAGAAGGAACATAGAAACATTATCTGACTAACATCTAGCAGCTAAAGGTGTCTGGAAAAAATATTCAAAGGCTTTTATTCTCAAAAACCGCGCGCACGTGAATGCGTCTGACTGTTCTGATTGGCTAAAGCAGGTGTCTCACGTCAGCACGTTCTAGACGTGGACGCGCTTATTACGGCAATCTTCCTTCTGCATTCACACAGCGCAGCATTCCGGAAAATTACCGGTAATGTTACAACTTCTCTTTCCAGACAATAGCCAGAACGAATTTACCGGTATTTTCAAAAAGGGCCTGTTCACACATAAGGGGCTATTGTCTATGATATGGCAATTGTTGCTTTATTGATAAATGTATACGTCTTTACCATCTAAAAGCACTGACATCATTATAATCTAGTCAGAATTTATTTTATTACAGCAAATAAACTCTGTTTGAATTTGTGCTTTTTATATCTACTTTATGGTATAGTTCAGTAATAATAAGCTAAATATTTCCAAATATCATCATGTGAGTAATCACAAATGTGATATGAATTTCAGTGTTTCCTCTAGGATTTTTTCCAGCTGTGGCGGCAGGCCTTTTTTTTTTTTTTTACAGGGATCTACCAACTACCTGTGGCGTTATTTCAATGACAGATGTCGTAAGCGCAGTATTAGAAGTCGAGATCAGATTTATGTGATAGCCTACAGCATGCGGATCTCTTTGCTTGCGCGCCGATTTCCTCTGCTCGTGCACAAAACTTCTTGCACGCCCCCTCAAATATAAGCCGGTTCAAGAGCGCGCAGATCTTCTTGATGGCCTTTTACAATAAAGATCGTCTCTCAAGCAGCTTAACATATACACTCACCTGCCACTTCATTAGGTACACCTTACTAGTAGTGGGTTGGACCCCCTTTTGCCTTCAGAACTGCCTTAATCCTTCATGGTATAGATTCTACAAGGTACTGGAAATATTCCTCAGAGATTTTGCTCCATATTGACATGACAGCATCACACAGTTGCTGGAGATTTGTCGGCTGCACATCCATGATGTGAATCCCCCTTTCCACCACATCCCAAAGCTGCTCTATTGGATTAATATCTGGTGACTGTGGAGGCCATTTGAGTACAGTGAACTCATTGTCATGTTCAAGAAAACCAGTCTGAGATGATTAATGCTTCATGACATGACGTGTTATTCTGCTGGAAGTAGCCATCAGAAGATGGAGACACTGGTCGTAAAGGCATGTACATGGTCAGAAACAATACTCAGGATGGACTGATCCATGCTTTCATGTTGTTGACGCCAAATTCTGACTCTACTATCCGAATGTGGCAGCAGAAATGGAGACTCATCAGACCAGGCAGCGTTTCTCCAATCTTCTATTGTCCAGTTTTGGTGAGTCTGTGTGAATTGTAGCCTCAGTTTCCTGTTCTTAGCTGACAGGAGTGACATCCGGTGTGGTCTTCTGCTGCTGTAGCTCATCTGCCTCAAGGTTGGACGTGTTGTGCGTTCAGAGATGCTCTTCTGCAGACCTCGGTTGTAACGAGTAGTTATTTGAGTTACTGTTGCCTTTCTATCCGCTCGAGCCCTTCTGAGGCTCGGTTTGAACTGCAGCAGATCGTATTGACTATGGCTCCATCTGAAACCGCCTATTACTCAGTAGGTGCTGCATTTGAATTCAAACATACAATTCAGCCATTGGAAAAGTACATTCTATAGAGTATGAACGGGAAAAGTATGAATGGAATTCGGACGTACTACATCTGCCATTTTGTCATGGTCACGCGACCTACCTGCGTCAGTTGTGTTGCTTTTACTCCCATTCATGGATTCTCTCGCAGGGAATCTTGGGATAGCGCAGAGTGCATACGATGCGCACTCCAGAATCTCGCCGGAAGTAATAAGTCATCCGGGTACTTATAGCAATCTGATTTTTGAATTCTATGAATTCGGAAATACTACTCGGCTCGCATACTGATTTTAGCGTACTATATAGTATGGAAGTATGCAGTTTCGGACGCAGCCTATGTCTACATGGCTAAATGCATTGAGTTGCTGCCATGTGATTGGATGTGATTTGCATTAACGAGCAGTTGGACAGGTGTACCTGATAAAGTAGCTGGTGAGTGTATAGATAAAGTTCTAGTAACTTTAAAAGTGCTTCAGTTCATTTGTCACTGTTAAAGGTTAGTTTAGTTCAGTTCAGTGTAAAAATAGTATTACAAAAAAAGGTTTATATCAAGTTATGTTTATGATGCAAAATTGTCTGTTCTGTTTTGCCTAAAAAGCTTTTAAAAATGCAGCATTTTGCTCTTCGGTGAATCTGGTTTTGAACAAATCTTTAGAGTCACTGATTAAATAATTCGTTCATAATGACACTCACTTTTCTAAATAATGTCTTTGATCTTTGTTTAACAGGACGTTTTCTAATCGGCTTGAGTCAAAACACACACACACAATCAAGCCAAACTCGTCTGAATAAAGTGTTTGTTTTTCTCTTTTGAAAGTGATATAATTATAAATTTAATTTGTTGAAAACATTGAACATAATGCTCCAAGATGTCTTTTTTTCTGGGGTGTGTGTGTGCCAGCGTGGCGGTTCACTAACTGAATGCTTCGCTTAAGGGTATCTGTTTGAAGTTCCTAATTAGCGCTGTAAGCTTTTATAGCCACTGTTTGCCCGAGGATTCAACCATCAGCATTCTGGAACTCAAGCTTTTCTTGGGTTTTTTTGGGCTCGTAGCAAAATAATTCATTTATGTTTATGTTGACTGAACATTCGCAAAGAACAAAGTTACAGCACATACTTGCGTTATGTTATTATGTTGTTTTACGTTCTGCTATTTTAAGTTGTTCTGTTACCTTATTTTAAGTTATATTTTACTTTGTTTTAAGTTATGTTGTTTTTTAAGTTGGACGAAGCAGTGGCGCAGTAGGTAGTGCTGTCGCCTCACTGCAAGAAGGTTGCTGGTTCGAGCCTCGGCTCAGTTGCCGTTTCTGTGTGGAGTTTGCATGTTCTCCCTGCCTTCGCGTGGGTTTCCTCCGGGTGCTCCGTTTTCCCCCACAGTCCAAAGACATGCGGTACAGGTGAATTGGGTAGGCTAAATTGTCCGTAGTGTGTGTGTGTATGAGTGTGTGGATGTTTCCCAGAGATGGGTTACAGCCGGAAGGGCATCCGCTGCGTAAAGACTTGCTAGATAAGTTGGCGGTTTAATAAAGTGATTAATAAAGTGACTAAGCCGACAAGAAAATAAATTAATGAATGAATGTTTTTAAGTTCATATACGCTATGTTACATCATTATACATTGCTATTTCAAGTTATTTTACCGTGTGTTATTTTGCCTTATTTTACGTTGTTATTTTTCTCTACGTTTTATTAAGTTGTTGTTTTGCGCTATATTATATTGTTCTATGTTATGTTATGTTGTTATGTTATGCTACGTTATGTTGTTACGTTACTTTGCGTTATGTTGTTTTACGTTGCATTATTTTACATTAAGTTATTAAGTTATGTTATGATGTTTTACATTGTTGCCTTATTTGAAGTTGTAACGTCATGTTACGCTGTTATTTTACTTATTTCAAGTTATGTTATTTTACAATGTTATTTAATGTTGTTATTATGTTATTTTACAGTGTTATTTTAAGTTAAATAATGTTATTTTACATGTGTTGCTTTATTTTAAGTTGTCATGTTATGTTATTTACCCTACATTATTTTACACGTAACACTTTATTTTAATGGTTCATTTGAATATTAGTAGACTGTCTGCTTAATATCTGTTGATACAGCTTTATTTTACATTAAGTTATTAAGTTATGTTTAATAACTTAATAACTTATGAAGCTCCTTCAACAGACATTTAACTGACTATAAGAAACTTTGCAAATGCATGTAAACTTGCACTAACCCTAACTCTAACTCTTACCCCAACCTAACAGTCTACTTATAATCTAATGAGAATTAGTTGGCATGTAGATGCAATGTAACTTGAATTCAACAAACGGACCATCAAAATAAAGTGTGACCATTTTACGTTATGTTATATTATTTTACATTAAGTTATGTAATGTCATTTTTTGGCTAATTTTAAGTTTTCATTTTATTTTATGCTACGTTATTTACTTTGTTAAATTACGTTATGTAATGTTATTTTCCATTTTTGGCTTATTTTAAGTTGTCACGTTGTTACACTGTTATTTTACCCTATGTTATTTTACGTTGTTGCGTTATTTTACGTTAAATTATGTTATTAGGCTATGTTATTTGACATTGTCATGTTATTTTACGTTCTTGTTTTAGGTTAAGTAATGTTTTTTACGTTGTTGCCTTATTTTTTAACTTGTCGGGGTTTGTTATGCTACATTACTATACGTTATTTTAAGTCACACAATTTTACTTGGCTTAAAAAATTGTAACAACTTGTTGTTTTAGTTTATTTTATGTTATTTTACATTTCGCTATTTGACTTTGTTATATTGCTTTACATGAAGTTATGTTCTGTTATTTTACATTGTTGCCTTATTCTAAGTTGTCACTCTGTTACACTACGTTATTTTACTCTACGTTACTTTACATTATTTTACATTAAGTTCTGTTATGGTATTTTGCGTAATTACCTTGTTATTTTACTTTAATTACGTTATCATTTATTCTTTTTCTTTTCGGCTTAGTCCCTTTATTAGTCAGGGGTCGCCACAGCAGAATGAACCGGAATGAACTTATCCAGCATATGTTTTATGCAGCCTTCCAGCTGCAACCCAACACTGGGAAACATCCATACACTCTTGCATTCACACACGCACTACGACCAATTTATGCTTGTTAGACCCAGCCGGGGTTTGAACCAGCGACCTTGCTGTAAGGCGATCGTGCTACTAACTGCGTCACCGTGATGCCCTTAATTACGTTATGTTACATTATTTTACGTTGTATTATTTTGTTACAATGTTACAAATGTTATTTATGTAGAAATGTATCCTCTAAACAAGGCTCTACTGACTAAGTTACAGATTTTCACAGCCAAAACATGATTTACCAAACAAAAGAATGGTTTTAATTAACATTTTAAATACTTGCATGGCAAAATACACAACACGCATTTTTGCAGATTTTGAATTTTAGGGCGTACGTGTGTGCGTGAGATGGCCTGAATGCAGACGATCATTATGTAGCTAGCAGGGGAATGCATGTCGCTTCATTAGTCTCGTTAGTGTTTGTGTGTACATGCGTGTTTGTGTGCTTTTGATCGGTTATTAAGGCAGAACTGTGACAGGCTCGGCAATGACAGAAGGCCTTGGACTCTCAAAGAGCTCTTTGTATCTGTGTGTGGAGAGACAGAAGACGGCCTGTGCTTTTAAAGTCAAGAGGGCCGTTCATCTGTCCACTGTTCAATCCTGAGAGAAATGCTTGTTAATTCGACTTTTAGTAGTGTTAATGCAGCAAAATACAGTCGCAAATGTAAATACAGTTACGTTTTGTATTCCACCAATAAGTTGTCTTTGCTCAAAATTCTGTGTAAAGATGCATTGCAGCAGACTAAACTATGGCTTTTCTGTGCCACATCAGCCTGTTGTCAAAGTATACAGTTGGTACTTTGTAAATAAATGTATGCCATCTCTAAGCAGCATTAAACTACTTACCAAGATAGCAATGCTTGTATTTAAATAATTATTTAAAATGTCAGTTTGGCAATTAGACTCACTGTCGCCCCACAGCAAGAAGCCTGCTGGTTCGAGTCCTATCTGAGCCAGTTGGCATTTCTGTGTGGAGTTTGCATGTTCTCCCCGTGTTGGTGTGGGTTTCCTCTAGATGCTCCGGTTTCCCCCACAGTCCAAACCCATGCGCTTTAAGGGGAATTAAATAAAGTAAATTGGCCGTAGTGTATGTTTGAATGTATGGGTGTTTCCCAGTACTGGGTTGCAGCTAGAAGGGTATCCACTGCGCAAAACAAATGCTGGAATTATTGGCGGTTCATTCCGCTGTTGCGACCTCTGAAATAGACACTAATCCCAAGGAAAATGAATGAATGAATTATTCCACAAGCTTTTTGAGATTCATCTCTCTCTGTTAAAAATATATTATAATAAAATATATTTAATTAAAACCTATTATTGGACTCTCCTGCTTTTAATGTTTGTAGAATACTTCTTTTTAATGATGCTAACCCACCTAAATAATTATTTAGCATAGACTGTAAAAGATATGGACGTAGTATCCGTGACGTCACCCATAGGTTTATGAAGAACCCAAAAGAAACTGGCAGTAGGGGTGGCCAACCGTAATAAGGGCAAAGAGGCGGAGCGTGAGTGGAGTTACAGATGCATGCTGGCATTCTTCTTAGACAGGCCATGGTAGAAACGCTAAATAGTTCATTACCTGCGACTCGTTTGTGTTCTGACCACATGTGCTTGGTTTTATACTATATCAATAAAGTGTTTAGACTTTTAAAAACACTGTTAGAATACATTGAGCCATTAGGCATTATTCTTATGATGTTTTTCTACAGGAGGAAAACGTGATTTACTTCCAAACACTTCAACTATAGTCTGTGTTAGTAAATGCAAGACTGTTGATGAAATCCAGCATAACACTTCAGATGACTGTTCTAGAGCCTACTTAGCTCTTCTAGAGCTAATCAATCTGTCAGATTCTGGAGATCATTACAGCTCTAAAGAAAAATATAAATAAATAATGATCTTAAATAAGACCAATGCATTCATTTATAGAGATGGTAAATAAGTATATAATTTCAATCACCTGGGAAATGGAGGCCACGTGAATGGTTTGAGCACAATTAAGTGCACACAGCATGCCAAATTACTAATAATTGTAAAAAAAAAAAAAATTCCAAAAAGCAACTGACTGTAAAGTCACGTAAAACAACACAAAAATACTATGTATAAGCTAAGTTCAGCGGCTAATCAGCCGGAATTAGCTGAGGTGAAGTGATGGCGACCAGCGAGACCTTACAAGTGGCCACGCCCTTAATTATGCAAATGTATTATAACTTGATGTAAAGGAAACCGATGAGTTATAAAATAATTCACCCCCCTCACAGCTGTCATGAAGAGTAATATTAGCTATATGAACCAAAATTGTTCTTATTTAGTAAGGTTTTATCAGGAAAAATTGTGTAGAATTTTTGTCTTATATAATAATTTAAATATATGATGTAACTTTTAAAAACAAATTATTTAAATGGTTTTATTGTATTTTTATTGTATTTGTATTAGTATCTATGTCTTCATCCACCTTTATGCACATAAAAAAAACGGTTGATGGAAATGCAAACGTGCACATACATTTTGAAAATGCGCATAAAAATCATGTGCATAACAGAGTAGGATAAACTTTTTAGTTGATAGAAAAGAAGCGGATAAACTATGATGGAAACACTTTTACTGAACAAATTCCAGCATGCGCATTTAAAAAGGTCATGTGATGATAAAAATGTGTGTGATTGGACAAACCAGCAGGCTGAGCACACCGCAAAACATCTGAATTGTTGCTTTGGTCATTCTAAAACACTTTAATCATTTCATTTTTAATGCTATTATATTATTAATTACTTCCAAAACTGTTAAGAGTGTCTGTGCTCCGTGTCTCAAACCTTTTAACGCCACCACACCTTCATTGCCAGTGTCAGGATTGCTCTCTGAGCCACAGGTCATTTATTAAATAAAGAAAAGATTGATGCAGCTTTCCTACCGCAGCAAATTCCATTTTCAATTTTAAAATTTGGTGCCAGGTAATCAGGAAGTGACTGTTGTTCTCTTCAAATAATTGAATGGAAACTCCTCTTTATTTGCATATCCTTTATGTGATATTCCTGTTTTGCGTATAAATTTAATTCACATCTTTCGATGAAAACATAGCTAGTGACCCTACACAGCATTAAATAAAAGACACGATTCACATTTATTACAATTTCGCAATGTAAATGTTGCTATAAAACTACTTCATATTAGATATTTTTGTGTCTTTTTAAATACTGCTGCTCAGAGGTGTCATGAATGCATTTCACACAGCAATTTTAATCATATAATTGATACTAAATGCTGAAGCGGGTCAGAGCAGGCATAGTTAGACAGGTTTTTATGCAGCATTCTTCATTCATTTTCTTTTCGGCTTAGTCTCTATTAATCTGGGGTCGCCACAGTGGCATGAACCACCAACTTATCCAGCACGTTTTTATGCAGCGGATGCCCTTCCTACCGCAGCCCATCTCTGGGAAATTATGCAGCATTTTTTAATTTGATCATGTTTAGAGCAGCTCAGGAGTGTAAACAAATATTCATATTCATTAAAACATAACAGTCTGATGCATTTGAAATGTGTATATTAGGGTTGGAACGATAGACGATTCCATCGCCGATAGCTGACAAACTTCACGATGCTGAGCCGGCATCGCGATCCATCGCCCCGCCCCACATTTATATTGATATGCAACTTATTATTTGCATGTCATCTTAATAGCAATAATGGTCTTTTCATGGGCTGTGTTAAATGTTACGTATAGCTGCCACTTGTACGGCTGACAGCATCGTGAGTAGGATTAAATGAAGGATTATACAGCACCTCTCATGCTTAAAATGTGTAGATTCAGTGGCAAATGCTGTTACCTGCAAACCCCGTCCCACAGACTTTACAGTGAATGGCTTTAGTTATTTTAATAGCGGACTTGAAGCCACTGGAAGTCTTTTATCCACTCTTGGAAAAGTGTAAATAAGGGATTAACATTCTGCACTTGATCGCTAATAAGATGTGCCATTATTAGTTACTGTAGGTGGTTTCTAAAATAAAATCTGTCAGTGTTATTTTCATTCCCTCATCTTCAGCGCTTCACATTATCGCGGCTGTAACTCCTATCATCCGAAGGCATTGACTGAGTGATTGACAGCTGATATTAACCAATCCATTCGCGTTCAGTTCTAGAGCAGTGGGCCAATAAGAAGAGCACAAAGGCGGGGCAAGCATAGCGGGCTTCTTTTTACTTCAAGTTCACATAACAACTGATTTAATCTGTTGCTGTTTGGCATTTTTAGGTGCAAAGATGCATTCTGCATAAATGTCTCTTAAATCCGCGCACGCGGTGAGGATTTTGCCTTGAAAACAGTGAAAATTTATACGCTAGCACAAATGCTTCCTAATATATTTTTAGGTCACATAGATAAAATTTCGGCCGCATATGCGACCAAAACAGTCGAGCCCTAGCATCTTTGCTTGTTATTATTTTCTCATAATAATAATAAGAAAATGAGAAAGTTATCATCAATCACAATACAAATTACAGTGAAATTCAAATAAACTCTCGTCTCCTCCACCAGCTGTGGGAAAAAGTCATTATAACGACGACACATATCACTCTGCCTATTCATGCTAGAGTCCCGCGGTGAAAAAGTGATTGACAGGTGGTAATTTGTGTGTAACTTTATTTATGATTTGGTTATGGGTAAAGCAACGACCATGTGGGTCAGGCAGTGAAAACGATAGGCTACAATTAATTCGTTATGAATTGATATTGAACAACCCCTACCTGTGACGACGATGCCATTAGCTATGTTTCCATCCAAAAATGCAAATAAACTTTATGCGCAAAACTGGATTATCGCATAAAAGTTGTGCGAATGAAGCATCGTTTCCATCCAACTAGTCAAAGCAAACAAAATCGTCACTTCCTGATTAACTGGCGTCAAATATCAACAGTAAAAACTGCATTTGCTGCAGTAGGAGAAGCTGCGTCAATCTTTTCTAAATGAATGCGCCTCAGAAGACAATCCTGACAAGCGGTGAGCGCGCAGTGGCGTTTGAAGGTGTCAGACGCGAAGCACAGGCGCTCTTGATTCTGGAGGTCATTAATAATATAATAACATTAATACTGAAATGGTAAGGCGTTTTATAATGACCAAAACAACATTTCAGATGTTTTATAATGTGCTCAGCCTGACGTTTTGTCCATTCACACATAGTTTAAGCATCACATGATCTCTTAACAAAATCACATGACCTTTTTTAATGCGCATGCTGGAGTTTGTGCGGTAAAAGTGTTTCCATTGCAGTTTATGCGCATCTCTCCTTATCGAATAAAAAGTTTATCCTACCCAGTTAGGCGCATACGTTTTTTATGCGCATTTTCAAGATTTATGCGCATCATGGCGTTTCCAT